>NC_056566.1:25460740-25465541 GCF_013358625.1 Macadamia integrifolia | reverse complement strand
CAAAAAAAAGTAAAACCCAAGGTAGCTCCATTCTAAATATGTAGAATGCATGTTTTACTACCCTAGATTTCACACATAAATGTGCTCATCACTGCTCTATGCATGGAAGAGCGCTGATATTAATGCATCCATGGATATTCAATTTGAGTGAGAATGTGATTCTATTAATTCTGTAGTTGCTCCTTGTTTACAAATTCATGAAATAAAAAAGAAAAGAAAATTGTTTACTATGCATAAAACTGATAAAATTCCCTTCATTTCAATCTGAAGTTCTGAATGGGCGTTTTTGTCTTGTTAATGAACCCTGAAGGGGGAACTGCCTGAAGAAGAAAAACTCTCTCTCTCTCTCTCTCTCTCTCTCTCTCTCTCTCTCTCTCTGTGCTATGCAGTTGTAGAGTTTTAGTTTTGCATTTTATTGGGGTGTGTTCAATTGAGTGGTAGGCCGGGTCCAGTGGGCATGGAGTGTTTTCAGGTGGGGGACGGCGAGGTTTGGCCCAGTCCTTCCCTTATTTCTAGTCGTACTCCTAATACGCATATCAATCATGTGTACTCCAGCCCAGTGTGCCTTCCTCTGTTGCTAATCCAAGACCTACTACCCCTTCATCAAAATCCCGTGTTCTACTCGTCCTTGGAGCCCTAATTTCTTCTTCCTTTCAGTAACCCTATAGACATTGAGCTTATGAGTGTAAGTTGATGTTTGAGGTGAAGGTATAATAGTCTTTCACCATATAAACTAACAATTACATCATCACTTAAGTGGTTAAACTAATTGCCTGAATGTGTTTATCATTTTCCAAATCTAGAGGGGGTGTTCATGTCATTTTCAAAAACACAGAGAAGAGCATTGTTTTGAAAGCAAAATTCAAGGGGTGACAATGTAATTTTCTTTAAAAACATAAGAAAAACTATCCAAGACAGAAAGTGAGAATCAAAGTCTAACTCCATATTTATCAAAGCCGGCCCATAAGAAAATGTTTGTCTCATTGCAGATATAGCTTCAAAGAACCGGGAGCATGATGCCAGTGCAATGGGAATTGGTCGGAGCATTTCCTTCATCAACCAAAGCAAAACGGAAAGAGTGAATATAAGTTTTGTATTGAGTGCATTAACTAATTTAGGAAGGGAATCTTATACATTGTGTAAATTTTATACAGGTACAACAAGAATCACAAAATGAACAAATCCACATAGAAGTTACCTAAAATTTAACAGAAATGACAACAGTTTCAATACACTTTGTAGAATGTCAAAGAATATCAGATTAAGTAATCTATGAATGTCAAACATACATCTTTCCCCTTGCCCACTTGTGATGGCCGACGAGTGTATTTGGTATGTCCCTTTTGAAGTGCTGAAATTATCAGAACCAGATGTTCAAACCTCATTCATGACCTGTGGGGATAATTCCTTATCTTGAGTGTGTGTGGGAGGCATGGAAAGAAAACAAAAAATGTGGGTTTCAGTGCAACAGTTAGCACTCAGTTATTGATTACGAAGGCTACACTTTAGCTTTAATTGTAAAATCAAAGGAAACAAGGTTTACAAAAGAATAATATTTCATTGAGAATAACTTAGCAGTCTCAGTGCTCAGGTTTGGCAGGTTCCCAAAAGGATTAAACTGGAAGTTTCCCACTGTCAACAGTAAAGTAATATTGACTGGGTACTGAGTACTGGTGGAGGTGCTTGCTGCAATCCTGGTGAAGAGGTGGAGCATCTGGGACTTGGGTACTGTTCTGTTCCACCTCTAGGAGTTGGGCACTGTTCTGTTTTGTCATTTCCATGCCTAAAGATCACGTAATCTAAAGGTTTCAATCCAGACAGCTGTTGATGGACTCAAATAACCACAGAATTCCAGCTTTCTAGCCTTTAGGTATTTTGTGATCCCAAAGATCTGGTTTTTTTCCTTTTGGGGGGGAGGTAAATGCTTCCAAAGTGCTTATCGATCCTAGTGCTATTTTTGGACCCCTGGGACAGCGTTTTAGTTGTGAGGAAATAACTAATCTTGTCATCATGATGAGATCTTTCTTAAGATATACATAAAGGGAAAACAATCAAGCTGTGGGTGTTTTGATTAATCATAGTTGTGAGACCATAACAGTGACAAAATGAGGGAGACAACCATATGGATAGAGCTGATCTGCTTAATCTGTGCAAGCAATGGAGCTCAATAAGGTTAATCGGAGAAAATCCTACTTCATTGCTATGTTTCTTTGTCATTCTTAAGTGTGATTAAGAAAGGGAGTTCGTAAGTTATACTAAGAAACTCAAAGGGAGGGAGGAGAAAGAAAAAATAAAATAGAATGCAATATGGTATGTGTACAAAACAAGACAAATATTCTTTCTGGATTTGTTATATTTTTCTGGCATGTAAGTAGTGGATGTTTATAGGCCCAAACACACCTGCCTGTGAACAGGTGTACCTGTTCGTCTATAAGTACTTGTATGTACTTGCATGTGTCCCTTCATACATAGGGTGCATCTATTCTCTATAGGTGTCTGTGTATGTACTTATGTATCCATACCTATAGGTGTATCCATTGTATGTATCTATATGTATAGGTGTGTCCCTTGTATGTATGTATCCATACATATAGGTGTGTTCCTTGCATGATACACATGTATGGATGCGTCCCTAAACTACTAAGTACATATATAATCAACTTTAGCTCACCTACTTTTATACCAAAGAACTTGAACAAAGGAAGAGACTAGTTGTTTTGAAACTTAAAACTCCAACAAATGGGCGTCTCCTAGAAATGTGAAATGCGGACTTTTGAAATTCCAACCATCATTTATTAACTTTTCAACCAAGAAACCTCAATGATGTGGTAGAACAACGACAATCTCGGTTAGAGTTTAAAGAAGCAGGTAGGGTTGTTTTGATCAATTAAAGGGATGAGGGTTTTTTGGGAATTATAAAAAAAGAATGGTCACTTAACAAAATGCTTAACATCTAGGCATGATTGATAGAATCTTTTGATTTGAGGGGAGGGGAATGAAATATTTTAAAAAATGTGGGGAACTTGATATTTAACTATAGTTCAGGGGAAGAGTGTGATAATTCCTCTTTTTGTTCCTCATCTTAACAGGACAAGCTCGTGCCAACTCTAACATTTTTTGTTATTGATAGTGGCTACGTATCTTATATACTCACCATGCATTGATCCAGGCTTCATCAGCTTTCCTGAACCTTCTTTGTTTATCTTCTGAGCCTTCAGCAGCTCCAATTTTTTAAGCCGGCCAGCTTTGCAAGTTATATCGCTTTCATTGCACTTCTCCTTATAGATGTTGCTCGTGTGCTTTTAAGCTTCAGGAAAAAGTTCAGGAGACATTTCGCTGTTGCAAAACGAAAAAAAGAAAGAAAAATAGCTAGTCTGGTAAGTTAATAGTCTTGTTATGTGTGCCTTTATAATTTATGTTCTGGGTATCTTGGATTTTCCTATGTCAAAGATTGTCTTGTATATTCTTGCATCTTTATTTGGAGTAATAAAAGATATGTCATTTTGTATGAAACGCAATCAATTTCTGCTAGTGAAAGAGGAGAAGTATGTAATTTGACTTTTGACTAGTACGACTAACAGAAAATAAATAAATAAATAAAAAGGTCATATCTACTGGGACCAAGTTGGATCACCATGACTCATCGTGACCACAGATAAAAAGGGAAGGCAGGTGGGAGAGATGGGATCATATTTGGACTGTTTCATGGTTCAGACACCCACCGGAGAAAGGAAACTTTGTCCTATCCACTCCATGTGTGTGGATAGGATAAATAACACAGATATGGGCAAATATTTTTTGCTTCCGGCAGATTAGAATCTCATAGGGGTAATCTTAGAAAATACAACAACCAAGAAAGTATTTTGCGAATCCATAGAAGAACAGAATTATTCCTTTTTGGCATGCTGCTACCTGGTTGATAGTGAAAATTTTTCTGATTACCCATGGAGCCCTAAAACATACTCGAAAACTGGTGCAATAGACTTGAATTCAAGTCATTTTAATTATTTGGGGGAGGGTTTCTAGTCAACATGTCACTAACACCATTGCGTGGTCAATAGGAGTATTAGTAGAAGCATTAACAATGGCTAAAATTTTGCTTTTCATTCGGAGTAGGGCGATCATTTCTCCTCCACTACGCTTGAGCATACGGGTTATGTTGCCTTTTAAGATTCTTTTTTCCTAATTATTTTATGAGAAGTAAACAATCCAAGAGTGCACTTGACCCACAAACACAGTGGATGCGAAATAACAACTATGCCCTTCTCAGGTTCACATGTCCCTGGGTGCAAGATGTGCTCTCGGATAGATAACACTTGCATGACCTTATTTTATGGACAAAGGTTTTACTACCTTATCACTTGGCCCCTATGTTGGGGGAGTGGGGGTAGAGGGGTGCAACGCTCATTTGGTTCCTTGTGTATTGGTGCAAATTTCTCTTATGTTATATTTCTTCAAATATTTCTCTCTTTTTTTTTTCGATAGAAGATAAAATTATTGAGAAATGAGAAAAAGAAACCATACAAGGAACGGATCGTGAACTCCAAACTCCCCGGGAGAAGGGAGAAGGGAGAAGGGAGAAGTGCACTAACTTCAAATTTCCCTATCAATATTCAATATAACAAAAAATTGTTGAAATGAAATATAGCAAAAAATTATGTAGAAATTACGTTCTTTTTTTTTTTTTTTGGTCAGAAGAAGGTTGAAACTTCTTTCATATTCTTAAGAAACAAGGCAATTGGGATGATGATGTTAAAACTCGGATCAAATTAAATCGGTTGATAACGCTTGGATTGGATTG
>NC_056566.1:25453270-25460720 GCF_013358625.1 Macadamia integrifolia | reverse complement strand
ATGGCAATTGACACATACAATACACCTAGTCACTTTTAGTGGATTTTCATAACCCAATTGTACAAAAATGGGATATGCATTTGACATGGATGTCCGAAACATTGCCTTAGGTCTAAAGGTGTCAATCAGTTGGTTTGATTCGGTTTCAGTCTATCACTTGATCAACCCTAAACCAAACGATTAAAGAAAATTTGGGTTTCAGTTTGGTCTTATTCGTTAATGGTTTCTAAGCTAATTATTATCAGGTTTGGTATGATTCAGTTTCGAATTTACATGTACAAGGAAAGTAATGGGAAATCTAGGCACCGTTTGATAATGTTTTTTATGTTTCTGTATCTAGAAACAGCAGAAACTGTTTTTCATGTTTCTGAAAACAAAAACGGATTTTTTGGTGTTTGATAAACTTATTTTTGGAAATGTTTTTTTGCAAACATAATGCCACTAAAAAACCCAATAGAATCATTGGATGCCCAAAAGGGAGAGAGGGTTCGGTTGCCTCTTTTTAGGTTTAAATAGTTGAGAGCAAGGATTAAAGTATCGGTATCGGTCACCGTATCGGTCGGTCAAAATTAAGATACGTATCGGAGGGTATCGTATCGTATTAGAGCTACGCTAAAGATACGCATATAAATGGATAGGGAACACATTTTTATACGTTTTTGCATAAAAAATAGTTAAAAAAAAGCTATATATAACATGTAGAATGCATAAATACATAAGTAGAGGGTATCGTATTGATAAACAAATATATTGAGTTGAAAATGTTCAAAATGATGAGGTTTGAGTTTCTTACCGTTTTTTCTTTCCTCATTGTCATTGCCACTGTGATGAGTGCCGTGAAGAGTGTCGTGGTGGTTCAAATCCTTGGCTAGGACATTCTTCTTTAATAGGAGTAACTACGATGATATTTTGCACTTGTCGAATATAGGCACAATATTTACCCCAGTCGAAATATTTATGGTAGTGGGTCTCCCATTCATTGTAGAAAAATTAAATTTTTTTTATAGAAGTTGTAGATTAAATGTTTTTAAAGAACATATAAAAAATCAACAAAGTGTGGACCAATATATTTGAGTAGATCTGAGAAATAAAAAAAAAATTGAAACCCTCACTTTTTTGGGGAAAAAATGTGGGTTTCATTTGAAATCATGTATTTAGTAATTATAAGTTATGACATTATTTTTAAGAGTTGAATGAACTAAATTTTCTAAAAAAAAAAATATTTTGGGGGATTTTTTTTTTTTCCAAATTAATTTCTGCATAAAAAAATTTAAAAAAAATATTTTTTTGAGAAAAATAAAAAATTTCCATGGAAGTTGTAGAACACTTGTTTTTACATAACATATAAAAAATCTAGAAAACTGTTGGTGAGAGTGTGAAGTGTTTGTTTCAAACAACAAAAAATTCGCACTTAAGTAGCCGTATCGTACCGATACAGTACGATACGGCTCGATACTGCACGATACCTTCGATACGTATCGATACTCTCAGGAATTTTCAGATTTTCAAAAGTTCGTATCGTAGAGTATCGTACGTATCTGTACTGATACGGTATATCAGTACGTATCGATATGATACGTACGATACGCCGATACACAACAAGAGGCCCAAAATCTCCCGTAGCGTATCGGTATGTATCATGCCGATGCCTACCGATACGGCACGATATGCACCGATACTTAAAATCATGGTTGAGAGATTTATCGGACACAACATGCAACATTTTTTTTTTCTCTCAAATTCGTTTCTAGAAACGACGAAACAGGTCTAACTTGTTTCGTCAAAGTCGTTTCTAGAATTATAAATAAACATAAATTTTGATTTATGTTTTTAAAAACGGGTGAAATGAAACAACTTTATCAAACGTTTTTTAGACTGTTTCTTCGCTTCTGGGAAGAAGAAAATGCAGAAACTGAACGTTATCAAATAGTGCCTTAGTTTTCTTCGGGTTTCAGTTTTTTGTCAGTTACTATCAGTCTGATCTTGATTTTTTATCGGGTTCAATCCAATTTTCAGTTTAGATCAATGCATTCAGTTGGTCCAGTTTGGTTTTGGTTTTGGTTTCTACCACTGTTCCTTAAAACTTCAATCCAGAACCAAATCGACAACTTCTCGGTTCAATTTGATCAGCGATGAACCAGTTGGTTCTAATTTGTCCGACCGATATGGCCTGAACCTTGACACCCTCCCATTGTTTTCCAAGGGCCCCACACCTTCACGGGCTTAAAAATTTTTGATAAAAAAAAAAAAACAAAACAAAACAGTGGGCGTTTCCTTCCAACCTTGACTTTGGTGAAGATAAGACTTTCATGGGCCAAGGTGGGGTTCACAGTGCACTAAACACATTCTTGTTTGAGGTGTCTGGATTGATGCTCATTTTTGGTACTTCTTGTGACATGGGATATGGTGCTAATTGTGAGTTGTGTCCATAGCACAAGCTTCAATGTCATTTGGACGCTTTGGCATTTATTGCTCACAAATTCACAACCAAAGGATATATAATCCTTGTTGGTTAGGTAGATCTAGATGTGGTTAAAAGAAAGTTCATTTTTTATTATTTTTTAAAAAAATTCTAAAACCATGGAGGATGGATGATTCATCCATTAATCAAGGGTTTACAAACTCTTACAAGGTTTTATTATCTATCTTAAAATATCCTCCTAATATTTCACACGTATTTTAAGTCCCTCGATGAATGGTACAAAAAAAATATAGTTCAATAATAGAGAATAATTTTTATCATTTCTAAATAAGGGTAAACATTTTTTTGGCCAATGATGGCTGTTGTTTTCCTTAAAACAGCCTAAAAGAAAATTTTCTCTTTTAAAAAAAAAATGTTTTTATATATAACTTGACTTCATTCATTTACTATTAGGGTTAACTTTTTTTTTTTTTTTTTTTGGTTAAAAAAGGTTTATTTTTCAAGATAGGGACATGACAAGCTATTAGGGTTAACTGTTACCGGCTTCAAGAGGCATTGGTAGAGTATCAGTTGAATTGATCTATCTTTGTTTGATATACGGCTAAGTCTAAATCATTTTTTGGGATTAGACTCTATTGATAAAACTAATAACATTTAGCCAAAAAAAATAAAAAATCAAAGAAATTTATAAAATTAGAAATAAAAGAAATTTTTTTTTGGGGGTGTATATGTGTGTGTAATATTGTATAAAATTACAATAAATGTTTCTAACCAACCATTAAAGTGTAGATCTAATAACTATTTAATGCGATTGATGAGATTGTGGTACAATAAGTTCACATTCACTAAGAGGTCTAGAGTTTGAATTTATTGGTTGTTACCTTCCCTTTCCCCACATCTATATTGTAAGTTTTTTTTTTTTTTAAGAACTTCTATAATGTACCCATCTAAGAAAATGTAAATTTGATTTGTCATATGCATGGTTTTAAGTATCGGTGCGTATCGTGCCTTGTCGGCCGATATGTATCCTTATCGATAGGCATCGGCACGATACATACTGATACGCTACGGGGAATTTTGGGCCTCTTTTTGTGTATCGACGTATTGTACGTATCGTATCATGTCGTACCGTATCGGTATCGATACGTACGATACTCTACGATACGAACTTTTGAAAATCTGAAAATTCCCTAGAGTATCGGTACGTATCAAAAGTATTGTGCAGTATCGAGCTGTATCGTACTGTATCGGTACAATACAGCTACTTAAGTGTGAATTTTTTGTTGTTTGAAACAAACACTTCACACTCTCACCAACAGTTTTTTAGATTTTTTATATGTTATATAAAAACAAGTGTTCTACAACTTCCATGGAAATTTTTTATTTTTCTCAAAAAAATATATTTTTTTAATTTTTTTATTCCGAAATTATTTTTTAAAAAAAATCCCCAAAATTTTTTTTTTTTTAGAAAATTTAGTTCATTCAACTCTTAAAAATAATGTCATAACTTATAATTACTAAATACATGATTTCAAATGAAACCCATATTTTTTCCCCAAAAAAGTGAGGGTTTCAATTTTTTTTTATTTCTCAGATCTACTCAAATATATTGGTCCACACTTTGTTGATTTTTTATATGTTCTTTAAAAACATTTAATCTACAATTTCTATAAAAAAAAATTAATTTTTTTACAATGAATGGGAGACCCACTACCATAAATATTTTGACTAGGGTAAATATTGTGCCTATATTCGACAAGTGCAGAATATCATCGTAGTTGCTCCTATTGGAGAAGAAGGTCCTAGCCAAGAATTTGAACCACCACGACATTCTTCATCTCACTCATCACAGTGGCAATGGTAATGAGGAAAGAAAAAACTGTAAGAAACTCAAACCTCATCATTTTGAACATTTTCAACTCAATATATTTGTCTATCAATAAGATACCCTCTACTTAAGTATTTATGCATTCTACATGTTATATATAGCTTTTTTTAACTATTTTTTTATGCAAAAGTGTATAAAAATGTGTTCCATATCCATTTATGTGTGTATCTTTAGCGTATCTTAACGTATCTCCGATACGATACGATACCCTCCGATACGTATCTTAATTTTCACCGACTGATACGATGATCGATACCGATACTTTAATCATTGGTCATATGTATAGACCTACTAAAAATAATAAGGGGAATTAAACATCAAGTCAATCAATCAAAGTATCAATATCGATTATCAACGATTTACGATATATAGTTTATAAAATATATATATATATATATATACATTAAATCATAGTTATCAGAGTAATATAGATAAATTTTTATGGGACATTTTAATCATCCCCATAAAATGGAAAAATGATATCTATGTGGATACTGAAAATATTTTTTATTTGTCATTTATATTTGGGTCTTGCATGATATGAAAAGTAATTGAAACTTTGATTGTGAAGTACGGATTAGATTGCTTTACAGTGTTTACATAGTTACTCTTTTGTCTCATTTGATCCACATGACAACGTGAGGGACACAAAAAGGTGATTACAAATTCTATTTGTCTCCTAGGAAAATAAGCGTTTATTGTTTATTATATGTATTTATATAATTTATTATTTACCAACTAACCGTTTCAATTTCCAACCACCCATCAAACCCTCTTCTCTCTCTCCTGTGCTTTTGTTATCTTTTGCTTGCAACTACCAGTCTTCAGTCCACTCTTACCATCCGTTCTTATCTCAAAAAGACTTTGGGAATCTCTGAATCTCTCTCTCTCTCCCCATCCCTATTAATAGTTCCTTAGTGCCCTTACGACACCGGCACTTCCCTTCACCTGCTTAAGTACAGAGTCTTTAGTTTTTCCTTTCTTCCCTCTCTCTCTTTACTGTATCAATGGCTGATATGGATCACTCTTCTGATGATAACTCCGTGGATTCTCGGGGTAAAACTCCTTCATTTGGCATCCTAATTTGAATTTCAGAGAACCCAACTGAAATCAATGGCTTATTACCTTTTTTTTTTAATCTAAGAATCTATTCTAAAAGAATTGCTTTTGGGGTTTTTTTTTTTTTTTTTTTTTTTTTAATGGTAGATCCCCTGTATTATGAACCCATAGAAACCCCTGTTCTTCTGCTGCATGAGTATTGTTTCATGTGGGATTGTGGTTTGGTATTTTTGTTGCAGAGGATAGCAGTCAAGACTCAAAGATGGAGTTTTCAGAAGATGAAGAGACACTAATTGCTCGAATGTATAACCTGATTGGGGAGAGGTGGGTCGAGTCTCCTCTGTTTCTTCTCCAATTTGAGTTTATCTTTTTCACTTACTAAATGTTAATTTGATGTTTCACTGGGGATCAGGTGGTCTCTAATTGCTGGAAGAATTCCAGGAAGAACAGCAGAAGAGATCGAGAAGTACTGGACCTCAAGATATTCCACGAGTAGTGAATGAAGTAGAATCGGATTGTGGTTTTCTTGTATCTTGGCAAGCAATCTTTATAGCAATTTTAGCGATTTTGGGGGAATTGCTTGGTTGAAGAAGACAAGAACTAAAAATAAATCTTGGGGTTTGATTGTGTTATTGTCTGGCCTCCTCTGATCCACCTCTCTCCTCTCCCCTCGCCTACCAATTTTCTTCTTTTGGGATCTTAGTCTTTTTCTAAGCTAACGTGGTTGTAATTGTATATATATGTTTGACTTAAGTTTGGAATGTGAGGATGAAATTTTATTGCAGACAATGTTTCCAAACAATTCTTCCAGTTCATATAGGACAAATGGCTTATAGTTAAAAGAATCTGAAACTCCAAGCCAGTGGGGGACCCTTTGTTTAATACACCTCTTTACTTCTTGTGGGAGATCAATCAGTTTCATTGGATTACCTTAACTATTCCATGAATAAACCCTTTTTTTTTTTCATTTTCATTGGAAGAAAGTAAGAAAAGTAGACATTAAGCAGGGCAACCCAGAAATTAATTGGCTTAAGATGTTAAGATCATGCAATAGGAGCTAATATTCCTGCTTTGAGTGGGCTTAACCTTCCATTACAATCTAATTCTAATGAACCTGACCAACCAATAATTACAATATTCCCAATCTACACATGTAAGTTGTGTGGTTTTCAAATACTGCTATAGGTTTATGAACTGTAAACAGGAGGGGAAGAAGATTCAGTGGCACCTATAGATGGGAAGTGTATGGGTTTGGGTTGGCAATCTGTGGACCCTCTTCTTTTCATTACTTTATAAACAAACAATGTTCAAACTCCAGAATATAATATTTTGTGAGACTAAAGTGGGTTTTGAAAGTTTCACAGTTTTTTTATAACAGAAAAGTTTTGTTGATACAATTCTCTACAACTACTTTATAATAAAGGGAAAATGCCCTTTAAACCTGATAAGTAGCTGTTGACTAACACAAAGGCTGAGTCGGTGCAAATAATATCCTCTCGTTCTTCCAATCAGAAAGGGGTAATTATTTACAGAGTATGTTTCTCTTTTAGAAAAAGAAAAATCATGAAAAGCAAAGAAAACTACAGCACTAGAAAAGCTCCTTTGCAAGGAGGAAAAACCTCCTTCCACCCAAATGACCTTTCTGACTCATAAGACTGTTTTGAGTTTTACAATGGGGGCTTTCCCTTCAATATGCACCAAAGACAGACATCATTTCATACTGAAGGCTTTTGTGTTTTATAACTAGTTTTCTCTTCTATGTACTGCTTCAAAAATCGGATCAGTGCCAGATTTAGACTGGAATCAGCCATGGTCAATACCAATTCTTGGCGTTCTAGAGCAGCTGATTCTAGCATTTTCAGGACAGATTCCAGCCACCAATTCGACCCTGATTCCAAGCACAAAATCCTTGCTTCCTTGTGAACCTATCAACATCATTTCATGCTTAATGCCCAGCCAAACTCAAGGTTAAACTGCCATGTACAAACTTAAGATTTCCTTGTCTCCTTACAGAAACAAGCTGTGCTACTGAGAGTCTGGAGTCTGGAGTCAGACTAATTGCTGGACCTCTCCCCCCCCCC
>NC_056566.1:25443026-25453250 GCF_013358625.1 Macadamia integrifolia | reverse complement strand
GCTATGATTGGGATCACAGCACCCAGAATGGTTGTTATTATGGCCAGGGGTACCTTGACCAAGTGTGGGTCCCACTAACATATTTCGCTGATGAGTTGACCTACTAGTAGAATGGATAGGAAACAAGGGACAATATGATGGAGGAAATCCAATCAAAACCCGAGAATTAGGGTTTTTAATTAAAATGGATAAATAAAGACAGTAAAGTCATTGGTTAATGGACATGGACATGTATATACTGTGTAAATAGGAACCAAATCACAAGTGAGGACGAAAATCTGATTCAGGAATCTATCTCACAGGTGATTCAAAAAATAAAGTGAGTGGGTGTTTGAATTATTTTACTGGGTGTTTTCTTATTTTAATTTATGCTTGATTCTCATGCATAATGATATATGCATTTTATTTTTCTGTTATTGAGACTGCGGAACTAGAAGTTGAAAAGGTAAGGCAGGTAAGGCGGGATATGTATATGCTTGGTATTTACTCTATATGTTTGTGTGCATGGTTGATGATTGAAAAGCATTATATAGAAGGTTTGTGGGCTAGGATTTATCACAACCCAAGTTGTAGGGGTGAGGTACTGACTAATCCCAACCCGTGGCTACTGATAAGCAGTACACTTCCGGAGTATGACATATTGTACCTAAAGACAGACTGCAACAGGGTACGACATACTGTACACTTGACTGCTGGGGTTGTTAACCTAGGGGTTAGCTAGGGGACCGAGGTTCTTTTCAGGACTAGCTGACTCCTGCCTGCAACTAGATTGTATCCTTAGAGCCCGACGTACTGGAAAAGGGGAAACCACCAATGTTGCGTAGCACAATACCATTTCTATAGATTTAGTAATGGACTAAGAAGTAGTGTAATTAAGTGAATTCATAAGCATCATTTAAGGTGTGGAGCATGCATTACATCACTTATACTATGTTTGCTTGCCTGCCCCCACCCCCTCACTAAGCATGTGGTGCTCACCCTATTCTATTTTCACTCTTTTAGAAGACGAGACCGATATTTTGCCGACTACTGGTGCTGATCCTATAGGAGCGGCCGTGGACTTTTTGGCCAGTATCCCAGAGACTGAGTTAAGAGCATGGACCTGACTGTGGGTGCGACGATTGTTATAGTACCCATAATACAGGAAATCTTTTTGTGTAAATATTCCATGTGTTAAGTATATTCTGATGCATTATATTGTTACTAATGTTCTAATCAACATTTAAATAATTTGGAGATGGATTGAAAATTTCTTGCAATTGGAAATTATAACTCTATCATGTAGTAGATACTGCGCATATGTATATATTTGTGGACTGTTTATGTATACGCTTGTAGTTTTTGTGGTGCTATGGTTGCTCATTCCCTAGCCTATGATCTTGAAGAATCAGGCTGACTAAATGCGATAAGGTGTTCAGTGCCACATGCCTTTGCTAGAGAAAGCAGAGTGTGATAGCTACTCACACTTTTTTTGTGTTAAAGAAGGCATGTGTTGAAAAGTAGTCATGTTAGGTCAATGTATTGGAAGCAAATTTTGGAAAAGCAGTTGCAACATCAACACCCCCAAGAGGCTAGTTGTGCAAGGTTGTTCACAAGATCTTTGTTAAGTGCGTTTAATCTAAGCCTTTAGGTTGAGAGCGATAACATCAGAGAGACCCTCCATACTTTTTTATCCACAGAGTTCTAAGATGTTGTTGGGTATTGCATGCCTTATTACATGTACAAAAAGTTTCGTGCAATGATTACGTAATAATGTAAAAATGGACTTTTTTCATGTTAAAGACTTATAATTACTAATGCTCTCTATGATCTTCTGATTGTTAATGGCTCAAGTTGGTTTTATCAATAGATGGTACTTTAATTAGTTTATACATTAAACATCACCTATGGTATAAACTATTGGATTATTTATCCTTTATGTGTGTCACTATGTCCATCAAACCCAATTTAATTTGATTAAATTATAACATGTGAGACATATGAAGAGTAGTGATAGCCAATTCAGGAAGGGCATCCCTAGGCGTCAAAAGAAAAGTATGTTGACGAGGATGAAGAGTTGCCTAAGTTTGTTAACCGTAAAGAGTTACAGTTATCTGCAATATCTATGAAGTGACCAAAAGAAGCTTCCAACTCTACATCGACATTGGAGGTGGTGCCCTTCATGAACATCAAGATTAGAAGAGCTTAAATTGTAATATCTATTGTCATCTTAATGTATGAATGTGAGCAAGATCAGAAAAATCCAACAAGGTAGTGAGACCGAAGTGAACCAGAAAAGCTAGGTGGTTTAGCTTAGAGTACATTTAGACCTATTTATCATTGGTCATCCATGTGAAGCTATAGTTAATTGAGCTGAACGAGAAATCTCTAAGTATAGACTTGCGGATGATAGCGGTGGTTAACGTTGAGATCATCTACCCGGACATAAGCTTTATTAGATTAGCTTTGTGTTTTTATGATCAACCGTGGTGGTGCATGTTCAATTGTAAATAGTTGTTTGATGATTCAAATATGACATTGAATGATTAAATGAATGGGCTTAGTGGACAATTAAGAGCTCACTTCTCAAGGCGTCTTTATTGACGTCCAAGAAAGCCTAACATCAAGTTACCGACTAGTTTACCTTGGAACCTAAAGAAGTATTTGGTTAATGATGAAGTTTAATTACTTCTCATTAAAGTTCTTGTGTTTAAATTCAAAATCAATATGAATAAGCTTAACTCTAACAGCTAATTAAGTACCTAAGAAAAAGCTTGAGTCAACCCTATAAGGACTTAAGTTTTCCACATAAGGTGGTAGCTTCTCACAAAATGAAGAGTTTCATGGATAAATCATGCTAAAGTTGAAGGGCAAATGACAGATCTTATGAAGATGTAGCTGAGCTAAAAACAGAGCAGTTGTCAGACTTAAAGAAAGTAATCATTTGTTGTACTTGGTGGTGAGCTTGGAGCTAACTCACAATTGTACATGGAGTACATGGAAGATATTCAATGCAATGTGCCTAGGTAGAAATTCTTGGCCCGTGGATTAGGTTAAAATCTTTGGTCGAGGCCCTGGGTGCACAACTTAAAGGACTGCGATTGTGGTAGAAGATCCTTAATCGTGGATTTAGATGTACAACTCGAAGGACTATGGTTATATTGAAAGAAATTCTTGGTCATGGTAGGTTTGGGTCACAATTTTAAAGATTGTTATCGATTGTTGTAAGGGCTTGATTCTTGCCTGGGAGAAGAATCAAATAATGGAAAAAATATATAGTCAAATGGACTATGAGAGTGGACATAGGATCGAGGAAGATCCGAAATACGATAAATCAATTGTATCTTTTAGTAGCTCTCTACCTTGTTGTGTAAGTTACTACATCACCTTGCAGTTCTTTACTTGCTTTGGTAACATTTAAATGCGTACCTTAGTAACACTAGCTTCTTTATGCATTTAAGTTAACCTTTACTTGCAATTATGATTAGTTAAAAAGTACCATATAAGGATATCTAAATGATGTTCAATCTACACATGGGAAAGATGTTGGTACAATGATCTCTTTTGGTACTTGAGTTAGAACATGAAGGAATTTGATCACTCAAGGTACTATTTATAGGATTTGACGTTGATCACTAAACAATTCATCACTCAAAGTTATGTGATTGTTTCGAAGGAAGAAGAAAGTCTCAAACCCAATTCACCCATTCTTAGGTGATGTCATGCAATCCAACATTGGTGTACAAGGACATTTGGTGTTTGAAATGACTACGAGTGCACTTAATATCTACACATCGGGAAAGAAGTCAGTAGTGATATTATTCTTGGTAGGTAATCCAAATTTGTAAAATCCCTATTTTCTATGTATTGGACTGTAAGAAAAGTGTCTGTGAATATTCCCAAGTGAATACCTTACTTGAAATTAGGAGATTTGTATCATTTCTTCTATGTAACTAGAGCATTCATATCAACCCATTTACGTTTGTACTTTTGGGGTGTTTAGTTGGAGCTGGAAATGTAGAGGGTTGTAGCTCTTTGACTATTGTTCCAGTCAAAAGTGGGTTTTGTAGCACCCTCACACTTGTAGCTATGTAAATGGACGTTGTAGCTTCCAACATTTATAGTTGCTAAACAGTGTTGAGTATCGAGCTTATATGAGGCGAAACTGGGCATTATTCCATGGATTTAAGCGACTTACTAAACCAAGAATATCCGATGTTGTGTGGTTGTATGTTATTTTCTTTTGCGTTGGAAGTGTCACATAGATGTTAAGGCCCTCGTCCTCTCTGAGTTCATACCCTTCCACTTCCAACTATATCCCTTCGCGACTGATGAGTTTCAGTCTTGGTGGAATTCTTACTATGTTGGGGATTTGGATGCAGTTCTCTCATCGTGCATCCACTACCTCTGCTCACAGTGATGGTTCTAACGCAACCTTATTTTCTGATATAAAGAGCCAGGATGATCAGAAGCTTCGTCTTTGATCAACCAAAGGTAATCCTCTTTACAATTCCATTGTAGAGTATGAAAAGGCCTTCCGCATCAAGTATGACCCAAACTGTCAGGAAATGAAGGACAAACGTTGGAAGATCGTAGAGAGGTTAGAGCGTTTGAGCGCCATGAATATATGGCATGGCCAAAGAATGCGAGTAAGTTTCTCCGAGACCTTCCCATAAAGTATGACCGTTTCAACCGCGACTTTGCACGTTTGATGGAGAATAAACCTCCTCTGCCAAATGCTCCTTTTGCTATTGCTGACGCAATGAACATCCCAGCTTATGAGGCTATGGATAATGTGTCCTTCTTGGGTCTGTTGGCCACTGATCATGTGTGGCACAGTGTAAGAGACCATGGTATCACCCTAGCCTTAGTATTTGTTTTCCTTTTGCAGCCACCCTTCCTATGAGTGCTGCCCAGGAGTCCTCTAGTGCTTCTGATGAAGTCCAAGTCGCTGAGGAGCTATCTGACCTACCAACGAATGATCATCCCAAGGAGCAAGTCTCCTTGAAAAGGCTAAGAAGAGGGAAATAGCCAGATGCTACTCTAACCAAGTTGGCTTCCATGGAATCCAGGTGGTCTAGGTCAGAGGTGCTTATGTCCAGGTCTCTGTCCAAGAAATTTGAAGAAGGGACCATTGTGCCACTGTATCACCCTGTTGGGACTTCTGATGTTTCTGGTGTGCCCAAAAGTGAAGACAAGCCTTCCCGTCAGATCATTACTCTACCTGTGATCCCAATGGCCTCAACTCCTACAGGCTCTGAAGAAGTAAGTCCTTTTATCATTAACCAGTCTCTCCTTCCAATAAGAAAGGGAACTAACTCCTAGTTCTTTTGCAAACTTCTCCTTCTCTCCCAGACTTTGGCAGTATGCTCACCTGTCTAAACATCCTTAGTTCCTCCAAACCCCCGCGATCTGTGTTAGCTTCAGGCGAGTCTTCTCATGCTTCATCTATCACTGACTGGACAAAAGACTTGTATCAATCCTTGGTAAGTCTGTCCGGGAGGGAAATCTGGACGAGTGAGCAAACCACTGATATGGAGCGTGTTGCTAATAAGCTTCTGGCCGATCCCAACCTCTCAGTAAAGCAACGCGATTGTGCAGGGTATCTCAAGGACTTGAGCAGGATGATAGGTTGCTCTATCCCTGAGGCAGTCAACATCATAGTCAACTAGAACCCTCCTCAACGAGCACAAGGCTTCCTCTCAGAAGGTAGACGTTGGACAGGCCAAACTGACAGGCCAAACTGGAGGGCCTTATGGCGGCTGCCACAGCTTTTAAGACCAAATTCAAGGCCTTAGATAAAGAGATCAGTCGCCTCCAAAAGGAGAAGAAGAAAGAGAAGCAGTTGATGGAGTTCAATGCTCAGGAGTTCAAGGAACTCTGTGAGGAGATAGCCCCGCTGGCTAAAGACTTACAGGTCTCTGGTCCACGAGTTAAGGTATGGGAAAGGGACCTGTTTGAGGCTAACCACCTTATGTCTCAGATAGGCTACAAGCTCAAAGTTGTTTGGTCCCAGTTGGTTGACCAATTTAAATTTAGGCTTACGAGCCATAAGAGTCTAAGGGGAATGCCTTTTAGTGCGCTCGGATGATCATCTCCCTTTCTTTCTTTTATTATGCCTTGTTTCCTCTTTTCTTGAATGTTTTCTTTTGGCCATTTTGGGTGTGTTCGGTAATGAAGCCATTACTCTTTTGCTCTCAAATATCCTTCTTTGTCGGTCAAGTTTATGTATGATGGAATAGTGACAGTCTGTAGGCTTGAATAGATCACCTCCTGGCCCGTTACATTGGTTCCCACAGGGCTGGGAAGTACCTCTTCAGGTATTTCATATTGATTGGCTTCAGCTGAATCTATCCGTCTAGATTCTGTAGCATGTATGCGCCTCCCTTTAGTTTGGTAGGCTTCAAACGGCCCTTACCAAATAAGGGACCACTTACCAAATCGGTTAGTCTTAGTCCCAATTGGTAAGATGGATTTTCATACCAACTAACCCTTTTGGAACTCTTTAGGCCTAACACGATTGTCATATGCCTTAGCCACCAACATTTTTTGAGCTTGCATGAAGTCCAGTGCTTTAACACATTCTTCACATAGGTCTTCTAATTCGGTCATCATGGCTTCACTGTATTCTTGTGCTGTCAAGTTATGTTGGTGTGTCACCTGCAAAGACCTCACGGTCACCTCCATGGGAAACACTTGGTCATAACCAAACGCTAGAGAGAAAGGGGTAGTACCTGTCCGTTTGGTAGTCCGAAAAGCCCAGAGGACTTTAGAGAGCAACTTGGCCCAAGTAGCAGGATTATCATTGATAACCTTAGCCAAATTTGCCTTCAGAACCTTGTTACTCGCCTCAGCTTGACCGTTCCCTTGGGCGTAATAAGGAGTAGAGTGAATGATAGTAATTCTATGTTCCTTAGAATAGACAGTCCCATTGTCGCAAGTTATGGTTTCAAGGAAACCGAACCTGTAAATGATCCCTTGCTTTAGGAACTTGATCGTGTCTATTTGATTTACCATCTTTAAGGGAACGGCTTCTACCCACTTTGTGAAATAATCTGTTGCAACCAACATAAAATTGTGGCCTTAACTAGAAGGAGGGTATATTTTTCCAATGATGTCCATGGCCCATCCTCTGAACGTCTATGGTTTAATGATAAGGTGTAAATCAATCGCTGGGGTCCATTGGATTAGTCCATGCCTTTGGCATACTGTATTTAATCATCTACAATCATTGGCCAATGATACCCATGCCACCTAATCAGCTGATTTCTTTATGAGCTTCAACCTTGATCTGTATAGATTCGTTTACTTCCACACACTGCAACAACATACCATCCTCTCCTTTTCTTTAGAGCTGATCTCCCCAAGCCACGTATCCCAAAGCTTGGTATCTCATTTTTTTATCAGTCTTGCTATTAGGGTTTTGTAAAAATTAAAATAAGGGTGTTCTCCAGTCAGGCTTCAACTCCTCCAAGTTGTTTTCTTCATCCAAAGCGCATTCTGCGATTGAAGAGGACATCTTCTTTCTAAGAGTTATAACTTGCTCGCATTGGCCTTCGCTTAGCTTTGCGCCTAAAGTGGCCTAGGCCAAGCTGTTGGCCATTGTGCTCTCTCTCCTTGGGATGTACTTGAGGGATACATCTTGGAACCTTTTGATTAGATCTTTAACTTTGGCAAGGTAGTCAATTAATGATTCACTCTCGCATCGGTATTCCTCAGCTATCTGCTTAACTACTAATTGGGAGTCCCCAATTACTTCGACCACTGATATATCCATCGCTAGGAGAGTCTCTATGTCGATCAGAAGGGCCTTATACTTTGCTTGATTGTTAGAACAACTGAAACATATCTAAAAGGCCATGTGTGTCTCAATGCCATGTGGTGAGATGATCACCACTCTTGTTCCAGCTGATCATTCCGTTCTTGATCCGTCGAAGAACATCTTCCAAGGGCAAAGGCTGATTACATTTTCTTGGGAATATTTCCAATAGTGGATGATTAGCTAGAAAATCAGCTAATGTTTGCCCCTTTACGGCCTTCTGAGGCATATATTGTAAGGAAAATTCAGTCAAGGCCATAGCCCACTTTCCAATCCTTCCTTGTACAATAGGCTTATTAAGCATATGCTTGATCAAGTCCATTTGGCACAGGACGTTTACAGTCATCGGGATCAAGTTGTATCACAACATAGTGCAGGATAAATACAATGACAAGCATAAATTTTTGATGGTCGTATGCTTTATCTATGTGTCATTCAGAGACTGAGTTAGATAATACATAACCTGTTCATGACCCTTTTTTTTATCTTGTGCCAATAAGCCAGCTATGAATTTTGATGCGGCTGACACATACAACTTTAATGGGATCCCCTTTTGCGGGGGTATCAACACAGGAGGGTTGGTCAAGTATCTCTTTACTTCTTCAAATGCAGCCTGGTGATCTTTTTCCCAGCTAAATTCTTCCTTATTCCTGAGTTTTAGTAAAGGGGAGAAAGCCCTTCCCCTTCCCGCAGAATTGAAAATAAACCATCTAAGGAAAATGACTTGACCAAGGAATTTCTACAATTCTTTTTCATTGCAAGAAGGTTAGGTCTCCCTTATAGCCCGGGTCTTATTCCTATCTACTTCTATCCCTTTCTGCTGTACAAAGTTACGCACGGATACACCAAAGGTGCATTTGACGGATTCATATTCAGATTATGGACTTTTATCCGATCAAACGCTTTGCCTAGGTGGCTGAGATGTTCCTCCTTGTCGTGGGACTTGACTACCATGTCGTCTATGTATATGTTTGAGATTTTAAATGTAACCGCAAGCGTACAAATCAGTGTTGGTATGGGTCGAACTCAGGGAAAGCAGCCACTTTATATTTTTTTTCTTTTAATAATGTAAAAGTGAATCTATTAATGGTTGTAATCTAATTTTAACAACCGTCCTAAACATATGTATCTAAAATAACGTCCTAACCATTCGTCATCTAAGAATTTAAAGACGCAAGTCACGCAATTAAAATTAAATAAATAAATAACAGAAAATAAACAACCCACGTAATTAAAAAAAACAATAAAGGGAAAAAAATGTTGAAATAAAAATTAAAGTAAAATAAATGGGATAAAGCTAGAGAGAGACTCACAAGTAGGTTTCTCTACTTAGCCCGAGGGATGTATCATAATATAAGCTTCCCTACTTGACCAGAGAGTCACTCGTACAAGGGTTACTCTACTTGGCTTTAAGGAAAGGGAAACAATTAAAATAAAAGTAATAAATTGATGGTTCTATGGCTAGGAGGAGCAAAGCCAACACATACACTAGCTATGAACCTTGGGGGAAAGGGATAGCAGTAATATAACAACTGAAATTAAAATCCTAAATTAAGAAAGAAAAGGTAGTCAGAAGAGGGAATGAGAGGGGGGAGAGAAGACTATTGAGGGAGCCTACTTACTTGAACTTCAATCCTTGAACTGAAAACTTGATCGATTTGAGATACTACCAATACTAAAAACCAGATCTGGAATAAACCAAATCTGAAATTTCTAGTACTAGAGAAAACAAATCTAAAGAAAAAAAAATGAAACTTGAAAGACATGCTTCATAGCTTGTTCTTGTCACCTAGAACTAAGCCTAGAACTAGAATTTGAAAATTACAACTTCAATTGCTTAAACAATAAAAATAAAAAACTGAATCAAAAACAAAAGTGCTTGCATTGATTGAATAAAAAGAACTTACAAAAGTGTTTAAAGCATAAACCTAGAACTAGAGCTAGAGAAAGAGATAGAGCAACTAAAAAAAAAAACCTAGAAGAAGAATGAAGTGATTCCCCTCCTCTTACATGAGTTGTATTTATAGGGAATGGGGAGGTAGGGTAACAAATTTCTCTTTCTTAAAAGGGAAAAACCCACAATTGGTAGTGAGATCTTTTGAGACCAAAAGTGCTAAGGTGGAGGAGAGAGAAGATTTGGACAAGATTTATTTCACCCTTTTTTTTTCTTTTCTTTTTCTTTTTCTTCTCTTCTTGCGCAGGAACCTCTTCCACGATTTTCCTTGCTTCTAATTTGATGTGGAAATCCCCTCCATGCCTTTAGTGCTTTAAGTGAGTGAAAAGTAGGAAATCTTTAACAAAATTCTCCAAAAAAAAAAAAAAAAAACAACCATGAGATTCGAACTTGAGACCTCTTGGTGAGCAAAAGAATTTTGCACACCATAGCTCACCAACTACACTAAGTAGTTATTGCAAGAGAGATATGA
>NC_056566.1:25373978-25443006 GCF_013358625.1 Macadamia integrifolia | reverse complement strand
TTTTTTTAAACAGCCATAGTACAGTTCATGCAAATAAGACCATTGATTCTGAAGTATTGCTCAGAAGTACAGAGTCAGAGAGGGTCTCCCTCTGTTCCTGGTAAAGCAGGCAGTGAACTCTTTTGACAGCATGAATGTGAAGCATCTTCCTGTGCTCAGAATTTAAAATAATAAAAAGAATCAAGCACACCATATAATAATCACCAGGCTGGTTTTGGACCACAATCTAATTAAACCACTTAAATGCTAACCCTCTAGACACTTTCATAAAGGTCTAATTTGAAGTCTATAGAAGTGAGAATTTGAGAGTGATGCAGTAGCATTTGACCGGTTAAATTGATATAACTGGGTTTCCACCCCAAACCTAGATGGAACTAACCCAACCCAGGTTTTTAGTCTAATAAGGGCTGGTAGTAGTTTAATTTTTATGTCTTTTATTTTCTTATGATTGCTTTGGTTATGACACGCAGGAGATAAGCTAGTTAGTTTTTAACTCTATTTTAGTTTTAGAGTTGGATTAGGAGATTAGAGTTTGGGTGCAAGTTAGTTTCGCTTTTATGGTCAGACATCTTTGTTTTCCTCTTTATTTACTTGCACATGCCCAACGAAAAGAACAAAATTTGATATTGGGTTTTTGCTCTAAGGTGAGTGTGTGCGACTCCCTTTCTCCCCCATAATTCTGGGTTCCTTCTCAGATTTCTCCCTCATCTCTAACCGGTCCTCCACCAGAGAGTCTTGAGACTTCTGCCCAATTCATGATATAGGTAGGCAAAATGGAATCAGCACTGGCAAGTGTCCAGGGAAACCAATTCAGAGCAAGGCTTAGTAGCCTCAGACCAATCATGAATCTAAACACCATGTCGAATCAAAGATTCACTTTGTGAGGCTGATGGAAGTTTGCTCAACCCATCAACCAGTCCTTTGGATCAAGCAAATACAATGAAATTAGCTTAAAACTACATTCTTAGATGATATTGACCTGTGTTCAGAACCACTATTTGATGGAACTCCACCACGTTTAATGCCACTAAACATCCCAGTTCACTGTGCAAGATCTCTGGCTAAAGGAAAAGTAGTACACAGTTCAAGGAAATTCAAGCATTCGATTCTATTCGCATCAATCAGAAAAATGGAGTCAGCCTGCATTATGAGTTTTGCATGGTAACATGCAAAATGGTTAATCATCCCCATAGAATCACTCTCTCCCACCCTACTCCATTAATTTAAGGTTTGCCTCCAATTCAATTGGATGCAATAAACCAAGTTATCAGAACCCCTCTCTCCCTTCGTCATCACCGCCCATTCCCCTTCTCGGCCGCTGTTATTGCAAGATCTGCAACTACTCATGAAAGAATGAAGTTCTTTTGCTATCCTTGTCACAGATCTGCAAGTCTTTTCTGACACGAACAATGGGAAGCAAGCAACATGGCTGATTATATGTTTGGGACACTCAAAAACATTTAGGTAACAAATGCTGAGAGGAGCTTGATTTTCACTCCTTCCAGCTTCCACAGATCTATCCCATGAACAATTCTGAACAGTTTCATGACTTGTCTGTCAATAACAAAGACAACCATCCATTGAGATTGTATCCACAGCACAGACAGACTTGGTATTCACCTAATTATGCTTCCATAAACAAAACATAAAATGAGATAAGATGGATAACTCCATAGGATTAAGAAAGCATTCCATTTTTTCCACTCCTAATTAAGATGTCCAAGAAAACTGTAGTCGCAGATGGAGATTATCACATTGCCTTTTTCCCACTATATAAAATGATTCCAAGAACCATTTGATACAAGTAAAGAAGAGGGGAATAATCACCCATGCTCCCTGGGTTGTGGGGGGGTTTTTTTTTTTTTTTTTGGGGGGGGGGGGTGTGGAATAAAGGTGTAGTTTTATCATTTTCAGGAATCTAAAAAGAACAGCAGATTTCCCTATTGAATCTCCAGCTCACACCTATTCTAGGACCTCATGAGGTCCAATAGACTATTAATTACATCTGTAAAAGGAACATATAGGCCATGATGTAAAGATATGATACCCCCCCTCCCCCAAAAAAAAAAATCCCCGGCAAAATCATAAGGGAAGACATAATTTTGGAATTTCAAAATCATCAAATAAATGCTTGCGAGCCTATGGATTAATAACTCATCTAGTAACCAGAGTAACCTACTGGAATGGGAGCTTATCCTAACAAGAATGACAATAAATTTCTATGTTTAATTTTAACAAAGTAATGTACTTACAATTAAATGTTGTTTGGAAGACAATTTTGGGATTTCAACCATGTCAAATAAACATTTGAGAACCTATGATTTATGGTTAACACAGTAACTTTACCGGTCAAGTTTAAAAGACCAACCCAGTGCACAAGGCTCCCGGTACTGCAGAGTCTGGGAGGGGCAAACGTACGCAGTCTTACCCCCTACTTCACAGGAGAGGCTATTTCCAAATTTCAAACCTGTGACCAGTATGTTTCAATAGTGAAACTTAACCATTGTGCCACAGGCTCGCCCACTTTTACTGGTCAAGTTTATACAAACAAAAATAACAATCTTTTCTATTTTCATTTGGTTACAATTTGAACATAGATTTCCTAAATTGTCTGTTAATGCCCGAATCTATTTATTTTAAATATGTTATAAAAGTTAGAATACATTACACTATCTCTACTAGCCTCCTATGGGCAATGGATGTAAGTGATAGGCAATGTTCAGATATTAACGTCGTTAAGTTATCGAAGCCTGGTAAGCAGAAGTACAACAAATATGATCTCCAATAGTTGGGACGAGAAAAGAACGTTAATGAGAGCTGTAAAATGCATCTATTATATCTCTCTCCACAAAGATAAACAATATGATGTGGTATAGTACAGAGCATAACAAGTTACTAGAAAGAATTTTACAACAATGAATCTCTCACCTAACAAATAATTGAGTCCAGCACCTATCAATGGCTGTTCGCACCTTCTTAAGCTTACAGACATCTTGAACAACCCTTTCCCAAGTGGAGGCCTTTGGAGGGATAAACTTCTGTAGCATTACTTCCACAATCTTGGAAGCACCTTCTATTCTCTGACGCTTTGTTAGCCGCACCACAAGCTCATCTAGAAACTCTTGTCCATTGTGAGTTGCGCCTTCGAAGTTCTTCAGAAAGATGTTACAAGTATCCGAATTTGGATCACAATGCTGATCCAACATTCTATTTAGGAGATCTACGGCACGAGAGATGTCCCCCTTCTTGCACAAACTATTGAAGAGTATATTATATGTGACAATGTCCGGTTGAGACTCAGGCCCCCCCAAAAGCATCTCATTTAATAGCCTCAGACCATCATCCACAAGGCCAGCATTGCAGAGGCCATGTATCATTGAACTGTAAGCAACAGCATCAGGCTTACATCCTCTACCCAACATATGCTTCCACACCATCAATCCTTCCTTGAGCTTCCCATCCTTGCAAAGGCCATCGATAAGTACACTATAGCAAACCTCATTAGGAGCACATCCACTCTTCCCCATTTCCTTCCACACAAGAATTGCTTGATGGCTATTACCACTTTTAAAAAAACCGCTCATTAGGGAGCTGTAAGTGAAGGCGTTGGGCGTACAACCCTTGTCCACCATCTCTGAAAATACCTTTTGGGCTTCATCGAGTTTTCCATCTTGGCTCAGACCATCTATAAGAGCACTATAGACTACAGTGTTTGGTTTGCAACCCTTCCCTACCATCTCCTGCCACAATCTTATTGCCTCCTTTGAGTTTCCCTCTTTAAACAATCCACTCACTAGTGAAGAATAAACAAACTCATTTGGATGGTGCCCCCGTTCCTCCATCCAAACCAAGACACGGGCCCCATCAGCAGTTCTCCCTTGCTTGACAAGGCCATTGACAATAGTGCCATATGTAATGTTGTTTGGTATGCATTTGTTTGAAACCATCCGTTCCAAAAGCTTGATAGCTTTGTCCATTTGGCCCTTCAGGCACAAACCATGAATGAGGGTGTTGTAGGTCACTTCATTCGGGACACAACCTTTAAGAAACATATTGTCAACAAGCTTAGCTGCACGAGCCATGTCACCCTTCTTGCATAATGCATTGATCAATACATTAAATGTCACAGGGCTGGGGAAGCACCCTTCAATCTGCATCTCATCCAACAAGGAAACAGCTTCATCAATCCTATTCTCCTTGCACAACCCATCCATCAAAGTGCTATAAGTGAAAACGTCAGGAGTACAGTTTCTAAACGACATTTCACGGAACATTTCACTTGCTCTATCAACCATTCCCAATTTACACAACACCTTGATGATTAAATTGAAAGTGAGGACATTAGGTGAGATACCCTTCCCCAAACCATGTGAGTGAAACATCATAGCGCGGTCAAAGAGACCCGCTTGAACAAGAATGTTAAGTACAGAATTAAATGACCGAACTGTTTGCTTACACTGAAACTCCTCTAACATTCGATCAAACAAGTTGACCGCTTTAATGGGCAATCGAGCCCTTCCATAAGCTTTGAATAGAAGGATGAAAATTTTCTCTGAGAACACACGCTTCTCTCGCTTCATTCGATCCAATACCCTCTCCAATGATGCAAAGTCCCCCGAATCAGAAAAATTCTTTATGAGAAAATAAAAGGTGGAATCACCCTGTGTGTAGGAACCCAATTTAGGACCCGATTTGAAGATCTCTTCAGCAAGAGGTGGTTCAATACTATCCTCATTGGTTTTCTCATTCTCCGAAGTATTACTCATAGAAACACTAGCTGAAAAGCAGCAACAACCAAGAGAAGCCGAAAACTTACATGGGTTCGGAGAAAGCTTCCACCTTTGTCTTTTCCTAAGTAGGGTCCTGCAGAACATGGTTGATTACTTGAAGTTCTGAAGGGGAAAAACTATCTTCAGAGGAACTCCCGGTCATTGTGCATGGAACTGAGGATTTGATGGAGATTTCGACTGAAACAAGAATAAGTAGAGAATGATAAAAAGGAAAGAATGCTTGAAAGGAAGAGGAGACGAAGATGGGGAAGCAGAGAGAGAGAGAATGTGTTTACCTCCTTCTGCGCCGGGGGCTGCAAGAGATCGAACAGCCGGACGGACGTAGGAAGGGGAAGGGGCGACTTGGCCTTGAGAACTTCAAAAGGGGTTTTTTTTTTTAAGGGAAAGCGTTCTCTGCGTCGAAGCTCTCTCGACGGACGGGAGAAGAAGCGTCCGAGATGCTCGAGGAGGAAGCACAAAGAAGGAGAGAGGACCAGAGAATGGCGTGGTTGCTACAAGATCAGGTATTTCAGAAGACCATGAGACTTTTTCCCTCGACCGCTTCACAGGAGAAAGAACAAGATGAAATCAATTTTGGAATGAGGGTTAAAAGTTAAAACCCACTATACGGGTGGATCACAAAGCGACCCGTGGTGGGAGGGCCCGGTCACACGTGATGTAAAGAGTCAAATGACCGAATTCCGGGCTTCTCCAATCTTCACCGTCGATCTTCAAACCATCACATGCCACTGGTTGAATGCCTCACTGCACTTCACTGCAACTTACCCTCATAGACGATTTGTTTGGAGCTAAGATTCACCAGGTCTACTCAGAAGGGTGGACCGGTGGACCATATTTTTATGATTAAAAAAAAAAAGTAGAGGTTTTCAAGCATGGTTGTGCATGGTGTAGGATCATACATAAAACCATTGAATGAGGGATAACAGTCTATGATACACCCCTTTATCTCCATTCTACGGTGTGCGCAGCCATGCACAAAACTTTTTGCTTTCATGTTGTCCTAATCTTAAAAACATGAGAGTGAACTTTTAAAATCTTCAACTACAAAACTGAAAGCAAAAATGCCTTAGTTCTTCACACTAGTAGTCACATGACAAACAAGTAGGGATATCAATATAGTTAGACATTATTATTCTTGCTATTTCCTTCTCAAAATCTTATTTTGAATCGTAACGATATTTAATTGAACTAAAAATTAACATATGATTAGGATTATTGGGAAGACAATTTATTTCTAAAGTGTAACTCCCACTCTTACACAAGACCCAATCAATACCACCCCCACCCCCCTTCCCCAAAAAATAAAAAATGGGTTAAATCCATAAAGGGAAAGGCTAAGAGATCATTTTCCAGAGAGGAGAGAGACAAACACAAGGGGCTAGCGCAGGAACTACACTCTCGGAAAGAAACCATTTTCCCTTTGCACAACATGTCAATGAAATTAGAGACCAACTATACTACAAATAAAAGCCAATAAAGATGAAAAACCTCCCACCTTTGTTGTGAATCCCCTACTTTAAATTTAAAAAATCATTTCTTGAAGGCCAAAGCTCTTCCCTAAGATTTTTTTTTTTTTTAAAATTACAAAATGTAAGGCATCACATTGTTCGGATCACCCAATCCAGATTGTTATTAGCCTAGGTATCAATCTGATACGATCATGATTTAGATTGCAATTGAATTACTAAACCTCATCGTTTAAATTGTTTGATATCCATTTCTGCAACAGCAATGGCAAGCAATTCAGCCAAGACAGTATCTACAGTCTCCTCCATAATATTGTGGCACCAGTTTGAGAAGAATGAAGTACACTTCTAACTACTGGACTTTCTCACAAGGAAGAATGTCACACAGAAGCAAGAGATATTTAAAACTGAAAAGCATTTCTTTACACCCAAGAGAGTATATTAGAGGAACTCCTCCCACTTTTACAAACTGATGCATTTTTGTTAGAAAAATGTGAGAAGATTTAGGTTATGGCAATTTACAATGCCAAGGGATATCAGAGAACAGGCATTATTTCAGCAAGGAAGAAGGCCATATCAGGATCGCATCAAACATTGCTTTGCTTGTATAACTTGGTGTCAAGTACTTGCTTACCACACATTGCACATACTCCTGTACAACAATAAAGCACATCAGACACCTCCCTTTTTAAGTACTATATAAATCTGCAGAAACCCCCCAACTAGAATGGTATAATGGCTCAAGGCATCAAACTAAACTACCTTTTGTGTAAGCACATGTGTGACAGTACTTGGCATCCTGATGCACCTGTTGCTTGCAAATGATGCACTTCACGGTTCCGTAAGGAGTCCACCTGTCCAGGTAAAGGTAAGACCTTCAGCACCTCATGAGATTGAAATCCCTCAGAAATAATAGCATGCAAAACCCTCTTAGAGATTTGTGAGATTTGTCAAAACCTAGCCAATATAAAGTTTTTTATGGGACCAGCATCTAAAATGCAAATTTGGAAAAATCAAGCTTAAAAAGGATTTCAAGAAAAAAAAAAAGAGTAACATGCAATGGTAAAAAGAAAATGTTAAGTACCAACTGAAAAGAATTCCTCCAAATGACACGACCATCCATATACAACAATTTGAAGAAAAAAAAAATAGGTATGAAGAACTAGAAAGAACTCCTGACACGAAGGGGCATAAACAGGAACAAGAGGGTTCCACCAAAGAAGACCCTTAACCTTCCCTTTTTGGTAGGAAAAGGAGGATCCAGAGACTGGATAAGGAGCAACTAGATAAAAGGCCTCACAAATTGTGATAAATATATAATCCCTATCATTATCAGTATGCATTAAAATGAGAATGAATAAGAACACTAGAGATGGTTCTAAAACAAACAACAATGCCATTTATTGTCAAGGGTTATCAACTGACGTTTTTATACTTTTTGTTAATAGATCAAAGCAAAGTGGAGGGCACCAAAGAAAAAGTAATACAAGCAGCAACTTGAAGCCACCTTTTACCAAGTTTCTAATTCTCCAGTGTCAAATAGTTGCAATCTTTAAATTGCTAATAGTAGTGCGACAAAGCATAAAGGCACCACCTAATGATCACCTTCATCAAGGTTTCTCCTTATTCTCACAAGCTGTTTCTGACTTTCCAGAGAGACGACAGATCACAGGAACACCTCAAAACTCAGGGCCCTAGTCAAGTAGTCATGCTGCTGCAAAACACTTGATATAACCCAAACACGCTCAGTCATGTAATGACCATCCCCTTTGAAAACGCACAGAGTTTAAAGCATTAAAAATCTCCCTGCTTTCCAAAATTGTCCTTCCATTACTTATGAATTATGATAAAATGCTTTTCAAATTAAAGAATAAATGCAAGGTGAGAATAAGTGAAAAGGTTCACATGAGATTTCCTACGAAACTATTTCCTCATTATGTGATGGACAAACAATTTGGGACAGCCAAAAAGGACGGATGGACTATATTTGAGGGATGTAGTAACATGATGCTCCAGCCTGAATGTCAAGAGAAGCGTGTTTGCACTTTGTACCCCTAAACAAGCCTCATGACAAATGTCAAATCTAGCAAAGGTACCATGAACTTTTTTTTTTCTAGTTGTCCTCATGTTCCTACAGATTTCATCATCTTTATGTAATTTCTGAACCCAAAATCTGTGTCACTCTTATGTGATTTGTAGAGGTTGACATGATGTATACCTGGGGACACCTCAAACGGATGCCACACGGGGCTCTTGTTCTCTGAGCTGCTGTTTTGTATTGGGACATTAAAATCCTTTCTCCTTCTTTCCCTTGTAATTATTAATAAGGAGAGAGCGACTGATGTCACATGCCATGTGACAATGAGAACAGGCAACTGCCTAACGTCAGGAGCTAGAATGGCAGAGACCTTCGAAGGAAATGACATTTTTCCTTGCTAGGATAGGAAAGAAAGTATATGTGTTCTGTGTCTTTAAGAGGATGTCAAAGACCCACAGAAAATGGACTTCTTGAATCTTAGGATTAAATATAAGTACATACATGCTAATGAGAATGCGAAAAGAGCAAAAGAAACCTAAGCCAAGATAAAAGAAACTTTATATGATTTGAAGTCTAGAATAGTAAAGCATTTACTTTCCTTAAAAAGTGAGCATCATAGTTGCCAAATAATTTCTTCCCAACTAGAAAATCCATTCAAAACCTAACTAGGATCGTTCATGGGCCCACTTAGGCAATAAAAACCAAAGTACAAGAATCGATGGAAATATTGTAATTAAATCACAAACTGGATGAGTATAATGGGTTGTTCAACATGATAGGATATAAAGTGGAATATGAATCAATGTAGAGGGGCAGACTTGGAACATAAAATAGATTAAAGGATAAGACTGAATTAACTAAAAAAGGAGGGTGCAAAGATGTAAATAGGCCTTAAGTTGTTATATTGTAAAAAAGGGGTAAAGGGGGATATCGTCTCCCACCTCTGGACGAACAAGAAAAGGCAGAAAACTGAACTCACGATGTTGGGAAGAACTCTCCCCTATAAAGATGAATTGAGCTGAAATTCAGGATTAAGTCCCCAACTCAAAACCCTCTTCAATTCAACCAACAAGACCCCTAGAGAATCATGAAGGAGTTAACAGAAAATTTCTGAAATCAATTTTGGCGGCATAGTAGCAACCCACCGTAGTTGCTGGTTTACAAACAGAGTTACTTCGAGGGGGTTCCAACTTGTTTTTCTAAATACCTAGGTAACGTTAACAGCAGGGCTGAGATAACAGTAATCTTTAGAGAAGAAATAAAGAATAAGGAACAGGATAACAGAAATTGAAAGAAAGTTCAGATATGGGAAAGATAGAACCTGAGACGAGAGGAAGAAGAAAGAGATGAGCACACAGCTCTTGGAAGCAACAAGGTAAACCTTTCATTCAATTCCAAAAATTCACCTGAATTCTTTGTTTACATGCTCTTATATAGATTAGAAAAATAAAACCTAATCCTATTATAAAAATGAAATCATAACTTGTCTAACTCTATCTAATCTAAAACAAAAGACAAATTCAAACAAAACTGGACTCTTACCTTCCTATGATTCTAATAACATGAATAAATAAGAAAGAAAAAATTACAAAGGATACCTATTGAACCCAATGCCTGTCTGCATTGGATAGATAGTTATGTAAGGACTAGAAGGTTACACTAGGGGAAAGCGCCTAACCACTCAACATAGATTAGTGGTCATGGATATTGTGCCGTGCTACGCAGAATCATAAGAAGGATGAGCTTAGTTTCCCTAGTATAAGGTGGCGAAGTTTAAAATGAGATACCTTGAAATCATTTACCGATAAAGTGATCAAACAAGGAAAGTGGGATTTACAGGGAGACACTAATACGATATGGAATGAGTTGACTACTTGTATTAAGAAGGTTGTAAAAGATATCCTAAGAGAATTGAAAGAAAAACATCATTCCTCTAGGAAGACTTGGTGGTGGGATGATGAAGTTAAAGCAAACTATAAGAAAAGAAAAAAAAAAAAAAAATTAATTTTCAGACATGGCAAAGGAATAAGGTTGTAGAGGATCTAAAAAGGTATAAATTTCCCAGGAATGAAGCTGATAAGATTGTGGGAAAATCAAGGCAAAGAAATATAAAGATCTTTATAACTATTTGTGCACAAAGGAAGGAAAAAAGTTATCTATAGGATAGCTAAAATGAGGGAAAGGGAGAGTAGAGATCTCGACCATGTTAGATGTATTAAAAGTGAAGATGGTAACGAACTAATAAAGGATGAGGACATTAAAGAGAGATGAAAAGATTATTTCTGCAATAGTTTCCCAAAAGACTATATTACCCACAAAAACACCACATTTCATATATATAGATATATATATATATATATATGATATGAAAAATTAGGGTGTCTAAAGTAAAAGAAGCTTCAAAGAAGATGAGAGTAGGCAAGGCACCAAGCCTAGATGAGGTCCCAATAACACAGCATTTTAATAATATTATAACCACAAAGAAATTTTCAGATGAATGGAGGAGAAGGATTGTGGTTCCGATTTACAAAATAAAGGTGAGATTTAGAGCTATAATAGCTATAAATGCATAAAAACAATGAGTTATACTATGAACTTATGGAAAAGGTTTATTGAAACCCACTTAAGACAAGAAACTACTATTACGGAAAACCAAATTTGGTTTTATACCAAGAAGATCCACGACAATAGCTATGTACTTAGGAAACTAATGGAAAGATTTAAAGATTGCAAGAAGGATCTACATATGGTCTTTATTGACCTAGGAAAAACTTATGACAAGAGTTCCTAAAGAGTTAATTTGGCTAATACTAGAGAAGAGAAGTGTTTCAAGTAAATATGTGGATATAATTAAAAGATATGCATGATTGTGTTGTGATTAGTGTAAGAACTGTGAGGGGTCAAGGTAGTGAATTCCCAAGTACAATCGGACTACATCACAGATCAGCTTTAAGCCTTTATTTGTTTGTACTTATCATGGATGACTTAACCAGAGACATTCAAGATGAGGTCTGGGTGTATGCATTTTAGCGATGATATTGTTTTGGTGGATGAGAAAAAAGCAAGGATTAGCAACAAGTTAAGGTCATAGAGATCATTAGAATAAAAAAGCTTTAAGATAAGTCGAACAAAGACATAGTATATGGTGCTACACAAGAGCGGACATGAGGTGCTAAAATATGAGAGGGAGATTCCGCAAAATGATTATTTTAAGAATCTCGGCTCAACCATATATAAAGAAGGTGATATAGAGGATGATGTTTCACATAGAGTTAAAATAAAATGGATGAAGTGGAGAGATAAGTCCGGAGTGTTATGTGATCGATGTATTCCTTTAAAACTTAAAAGAAAATTGTATAGGATAACCATATGATCGGCTATGATGTATGGTGAGGAATGTTGGACAGTTAAGAAGCATCATATAGATAAACTCAATGTAGTGAAGATGAGGATATTGAGATGATGAGTGGCAAAAATGAGAAAGATAAAGTAAAGAATGATCATAAGAACCGATTTGGAAGTAGCTCAGATACATGATAAGCTACAAGAAAATTGTTTGAGTTGGCATAGCCATGTTCAACGAAGGCCTCTGGATACTCCAATACAAAGGAGTGATTTGATTCATATTGAAGGAACTAAAAGATCCAGAGGCAGACCCAAATGACCCTAGGAGAAGTGGTGAGGAAAGGCATGCATAGCTTAGGCCTTGTATCAAGAATGATCTTGAAAAGATCTCATTGGAGGGCAAGAATCCATGTACCTGACCCCATTTTGGGACAAGACTGGGTTGTTATTATTGTTGTAAAGGAGGAAAGTTCTTTTCTTTGCAGCCAAGTGCTACTTTTTCTGTTTTGCAAAAGTAATACGTGCTGAATCTTATGTGAATGCTTAAAGAGCAAAAGAACTAGTAAGCTAAGATAGAAGAAACTTTACATGATTTGAAGTCTATAGAAGAGGAAAGCCCTTATTTTCAACCCAAGTGCTACTTTTTCTGTTTTGCAAGGGGTAGGACCCATAGAAGCTGACAAGTTGATCGTTTTGATATAACTTATGACAGCTAGCTTTTGAGCTTGGAAAACTTTCTCCATGACAAATATGAGTTAAATGGCCTATCACAATTCTGAAGATGATGATTCCATTTGGCTTTAAGCAAGGTTCCAATATCTAGAAGATAATAACTCTAAGCAAGAGGGAAATATACATCCAAGAAGAGATCACCAATGCAAACAACAGATGTTGGTGGCAGTTCAGTGCTAGAATAACAAGATTAACAGGAGAGGCGGCAATCCATCTTCTCGTTATCCACGCAGTTAGATAGCTTATGCATATTGGGCCTATTTCTCAGTCTATTGGTACACAATTCTAGGTCTGAGAAGAGGCTTCAAGGCCTTCCAAAGAGGACATCGATCCCAGACGATAAAAATGAAAGCCTCCCACGTATAAGCACGTGAAACAGAAACCCTCAACCAAAAAAAGTATGAACTTTCAGGCTTATCTTTACATGGTGTCGCAAAACAAAGATTGGGTCTAATAGAAAATTATGTATCAAGATTCAGAGCTAGGGTTAGCACTTTCCTACTTGTAGTCTGGTGCTCATTTGCCTCCCTTCTGTCCAAAACCCCCCTCCTCCTCTAGACAGATTTTTGTTTCAATTGATAATATAATTTGCACTAAGAACTTTCATGGAGAATTTGAGTGAACATCCAACAATTGCACGGTACCAAAAGAAAGGAAAAGAGAAATATTTTGCCAATGGTATTAGAAAAATAGAAAATACCCATCCAAGAAAAAACTTAAACTTCGCCACCAAATCAGGAATGGAATTATCGACCTATCTGAAAACATATAGGAGAATTAAAGGGGAAAAGAATAAGACAGAAAGGAACAGAACGAGGGAAAAAACCTGTTCTTCTTGGAGAGGAGCTTGTTTTCGTTGATCTTACGGCCACCACCCTCGTTGGTGTTGCTGGCCCCTTCTTTCCACTTGTCAGGAACGATAACCTTCGATAACTTCTTCTCACCTGCAAACCAATCAATCAAAGTCTCTCTTCACTCTTTTGTCTCAAAATTTAACTTTTCTGGTTTCCCTTCTTCTTAATTAAGCTATAGGGTTCAGTTCAGATAAAAAAGAAGACGAAAGAGAAGGTTTCAGGAAGGACTTACACTTCTCGCACACCATTATCGTTTGCTCTAGAGCCTCGAAGGGAAAAAAACCAGAAGCCCGTGTGTCTATCTGCTCGATCTCGTTTCGATCGGAGTTCGTCCACGGTGTGATCTGTAAAATCAAAGAATATCTAAAGAACAGCCCTGATCTTATAAGCATGCTCGTGGGCCCCACTAATCGTTGTTATCGTACGTCAAATAACTATGGGGCGGTCTCACAAGTCTCACAGAGTAATTATAGAATCAAGTTTACGAAAACACCTATGCAGGCGGCGTTTGGCTCTCTAGAAAGAATTTCTAATTGGTGTTCTGTTCCTTGAAAGATAGCGTGGCTCCTCCATCACATGGAGGCCAATGAAACTGTGTATGCATAATAGGGGTGGGATTTTCGCCTTTTATGAAGGGCAGGGCACTCATTTCACTTTATGTCTGGATAGAGAAACCATGTTGTCTTTCAAGCTTCTTTTTCTGAAGTTTTTTATAAATAGAAAAGAACCAAGTTTTCCTAAAGCCGTGGTAAATCGCAACCCAAAACAATAGGGGTGAGAGAGGTGAGAAGAGAGTGGCTTCCATCAAGATCATCCCATGGTTCAGCCACCGATGATGAAAAACTTTGTCCAAAATGAAATTAAAACTAACATTTGTTCTTCTCTTGTGTTTTCTGTAAGCACTCTTGCATACAATGTATCTCCAAACTCCATCTCTTGTTCAGTTAATTAAATTTTTCTTAATTAATAATTCTTTTCCTTGTTACAAAAACATATTTTCCCATTCTAAGGAGTCTTGTCTGGGCATCTATTTTATTTCATAATTCAGCCTATTTTTCACAAAAGGAGGACCTCCTTTACAGAATATTTCAAAATGGGCTTTGAGTTAATTTCTCTTGTCCCTTTTGAAAATCTCATTTTCGAAGGATCTTCTCAAGATTGTATCTATCTTTTTTTTTCAATGAGACTTGATTAAATTACCCCTAGTGGGGCCTTTTTGAATCCCTACGAAAAACGCACCAAGGAAAATATTTTTAGTAAAAATTTCCTTCACCGAAAATATTATAGATCTTAGGCAAGTATCCCTCAAAAGGGGAAGCGTCTGCATATATCACATAAAATATGACGGAGTGGGGGGTGCCAAGGATGGTGTCTACTCGGCCAAATCAGCTTACCATTTCCTTTGTAATCAGATCGACAATAGAGACTTGGCTATGACTACTTCTTCATCTACCAGCCTTCCTAGACAACTTCCTACCGCTATTTAGAAACAAATTAATCTGGACGTGTCACAGCCTTCCTAAAATTCCAATTTCTTATGGCAAGCTTGTGAGGAGGGACTTGCCTCAGGCCCCTGGGCTTAGTAAACTTGGAGCCAACATCGATCCCGCTTGTCATCGTTCTGGAGAACAAATGGAAACAATTAACTACATTCTGCTTGATTGCCCATTTGCTTGAGCAATTTGGTTTAGGAGCCGGCTTTCCTTCTCCCCTCCTCAATGTGATCCAAGCAGCATCATCTCATTGATCTTTGGAGCACTATATCCTCCTCTAACAAGCAACTCGGCAATATTACTTCCATCCTTGCATCTTTTGTTTGTTGGTCTCTTTGGAATTCACGTAATGAGCTCCTGTTCAAAGTCATTAACCGCTCCCCTCAGAAGGTGATCCATCTTGCTAAAAGTAAGTTCCATGAGTTCTCGGGAGTAACTTGCTGCTCCAAGAAGGCCAGTTTTCTCCTCCCTCTACAGATCCTACAACTCCCCTCTGCTTCCCCTTTTCTGAAGCTCAACACGGATTCTACACTCCAAGGAGATAAAAGGGGATCTTGGTTGTGTGATTCAATACTGTCAAGGTTACCCTGTAGTGGCTATTTCCTCCCCTTCACGCATCTCCTTTGTTCTCCAAGGGGAAGCTTTAGCAATTAGAACAAGTCTCCTCTATAGTATCTCAAAAGGCATAAACGATCTTGATGTGGAATCAAACTGCAATGAGCTGATCCTGCTGATCTATGCCCCCCATCCCTGTCCACCTACTAAAGTGTTGCACATTTTACATGACATTAATCATCTACGTACTTTTTTTCAGAATTGTATCTTCCATTATATCTCAAAGGAGATTAACAGTGTGGTTGACTCTTTGACTAGGAGGGTCGTGTCTTGTGTGTGACAGTATAACCAACTTTCATTCCTTGGTTATCTGATGCATGCCAATTAGATACCTTGCGCTGGACACATTTCAATAAATAATCCTTTAAACTACCCAAAAAAAAAGTATTCAGTACCTCAGTAAAATGTTTAAACTTTTTTTAGCACTATGAGGGTATAATGACTTATAACACGTTATGAGAAAATATTTTATGTGGGGAAGTGTGGGAGTTGTGCCTAGACACATGGGGCGAAATGACTAACACCCCCCCCCATTAAAGGCAATAATGCATACCCTTGGGATGCTTCTACTTGCACTCCCATTAGCCCAAGCATTGGTTCAAGGCCATGCTCTTAGACAGAATTCTTCTCCTATGGCTTTTAACCTATCTTTGGCTTATAGATAGCTAGTGTACCCCAACATAAGGGACAAAAGAGCTTTTTTTTTTTTTTTTTGGGGGGGGGGGGGGCATCATTTTATCTTTTCCATCTTCAACAGAACATACGGATAATATCGTAAAAATTTCATCACGGTCTATCGTTTAAAACTCCTATACTAAAAGCTCCCACTATCACCCATGAGATGCATAAAATCTCATGTATCTTCTAACCTTCAAAATTTTATTGAAGGAGATTCTTCCACGAAAAATTGGATGATCCATGTAGGTATACTTGTGGATTGTGTGTCTTCCAAGCTCGAAAACCCATTTTCTTATGAGAACGTGAAATAAGAGAGTGCTCAATCAACTCAGCACAAATCCACATCACATTTTTAATATGTTTGCACATTTATCACCACACACACATTGGAGTCCAAGAAATATGTGAACTTGGGAAAAAGATGGCTGCATAAACACCCAAATAGGAAGGACAAATATAATTTGATAGTCGTAAAATGAAAAATCCCACCCCCATTGGATGCCCATGCACACTTTCACAGGACTACACAGCCTGGCAGTGATCCCAATCTCCCTCCCATGAACTTATTAGGTAAGAGATAGTGACATGTCCTTCTCATATCGCAAAATCTATATATAGAGATCTCTCATTTCATTGGTGGAGCAATTACATTCTTAAGGTCTACTTTATTTTCGAATTTTACATTGGATTTGGCTCAACTAGAGAGAGAATAAACTGGTTATAGAGGAACACATGTTCGCAAAAGAAGAAAAAATTCAATACAATAGTACAGTACAATACATTGATCGAAGAAAAGGAAGAAGTAATGATAAGAATGATGATACATTTTACTTTCAAAATCGATCTGAGAAGTAAGAATGAATGATCAATGGTAATCAATGGGCGATAGCATGGTAATGAAAGACAAGTATGAATTTCAAGCCCATGGACTCAAGGCACACTCCGGCGGCAAGGTTGGGTACCTCTGTGTGTCCTGGCAGTAATCGTAGATGACGAGATTTCTGAGAACCCAAGCGTAATCCTTCTTCTGAGAGTCTGAGAGGTGCCAAGCATCGTATTTATCCCACCATTGCTGTGAGGTAGTGGAGACACAAGCAGGGTATGGGTCTTGCCATTGGCAAGTATCGACGTTGAAGTCTGTGTATGAGGAGACGAATGGAGCCAATGTCCAATTCGTCTTATCCAGCCCACCTCTGGTTGCCCAGTTGTCGGCGTTCCAGATACTGGAGAAGATGTACATGGGTTTTTGATTAGGGAAGAAATTGTTTGTGGTGTCTGCGTTCTTGTAAACCCTTATCGGTACTGCATCTACGAAGAACCTGAAACCCCAAACATCTCAGATCAATCAAGCGAACTGAACCAAGAAGAGGTTTTTACCTTTTAGGGATTTGAGAGTAGAAACTTACACAATCTGGTGGGAGTTCCAGAGGATTGAATAGGAATGGAAGTCTTCGGTGGGATCGAACCAGAGCATATGCCTCATCTCACGGTTCCCAATTCCATCTTTGTACACATTCGTCTGAATCAAGTAAGGTTCCCCTGTTCTATTCCCCAAGAACTCGAAATCTAGCTCGTCCCTCGTTGGCCCTGCTCCCAAATCTGAACACATCTGCAATTCCATTTTCCATCACCTCTCGATTCATCAACAATTAATACTAGGAAAGTAGAAATCCAATGGAGATTTTACTTACATAATAGGCTGTGACAACACCAGCAGAATCGCCTCCAACAAGCTTGAGCTTCATAGTGAACCACCCAAATATGTATCTCTGTTTTGTTTGAAACCCACAACCTGATTTCTCACAGACAAAAACCCAAACAGGTTATCAATAACAAAAATCAAAGAATGAGACCCAATTGCAAAACACAGATCCATCTATCTTCACACATTGAATTCAATTACTTATATAGTGTACTCTGCCTTTTGTTTCTCTGTACCTGTTACATTGTCGAGGGAGAGAAACCAGACTTTCCCATCTGGGGAGGTCCTGAAATGACTCTCATTCCACATTATATCGAAGTTATCCGCAAATGAAAAATTGGATGCGGCCGCTTCCATGGTAGGAAAGCAAGCCATGAGAGCTGCCCCCACGGCAAGAAGAAGGGCCAACTGAGAAACCTTTACACTCATTTTGGACCTCCTCTGAGTTGAGGACACAGAGGCTATGGAGTGAAAAGGAAGAGGATTCTCAGCTGGGATGGAGATGGAGGTCAATTAGAGAGAGATGAACTGATGAACTGAACTCCAAACTCAAAAGTCTTTGAACGAACTGTAGTTATTGGCAAATTGGGGAAGCTTCTTTGGTCTTTTCTCCCATTTTTGACTGAATTATTTTGAATAATAAAATGACGACATTGCCCTCAACTTCATATATTAGAGAACTATTTACAACTAATTTCTTTTTAACTATATATCTAATTGAGATGAAGATCAGAAAGACCTTCCTTAATTGGAGTTCACATCCTTGCGAGCAATGAGGTGGGATGAGAATCAAATGATTAAGAGCATCTTGGCACATGCCCCAAGGGGCTCCTAACCACCCAATGCTTGCTACACTGGTGCAACGGCACCAGGTGATTTTTACAGCCCCACCCTCCCCCACCTCCAACAAAATGAACAATGAATTAGATCATGGTTTGAGCAATCAGAGTTGAACCATTGATTTTTGTCCAATCAGATCAAAATCGACCGATTTGTGATTGATTTTTAGAGTTAATGTTGTTTCTGACTCAAGGTGATTTTAGCTAGTTTTCGATCGATCTTAGTTTGGCATATTTTGCTTGATTCTTAATCGATTGTGATAGAAACGAAATTGAAATCCATGGAGGCTGATTGTGGTGTCGATTCTTCTTCTACTATGATCACTTTTAACCACATATCCAAAATACAATGTTGATTTGATCGTATTACTATCAATCGATGTCTATACATGTTTTAATCAATAAGTGATAAGTGGAATGGTACATAATTAGGGCAAAATTATTCAAAATTTTTATTTTATTTATTCAAATTTGAAATAATACCAAGCATTAAAACACGCCTCTTGGCTTTTACCCCAAAAAAAAAAAAATGCTCCGTGACCCTAATCATTCAACACTTCTATGTTAATTAAGTCCAATTTATAGTGCAATAATAGTATTTTAGTGATGGGCATAATGGTCATTTGAGAAGGGGGAAAATTAAATAAATAGATCCATGTATGACGAAATAATGGGGCCAATACCGAACAGAGAAATAAAATAAAGGAACGTGAAGCCCCGGAAAAGGATTTAGCGGTGTAATGGGGTCCACATGTTGCGTGTTGGAACGTGAGCGAATTTTGATTGGCCAATAAAATGGGTTTGACAACTGGATTTTGCAATTTTGGGCGTGTGTGATTAATCTATCTGGGCCATTGCCCAATGTCGCTGGCGTTTGATGGTTGGAAACAGGTGTCTTTGTGGGTCTTTTGATGGATTTTTGGCTTGCCCTTTTTTTTGAGTTTTGAGTCTTTTGAGTAAGAAAGTAAAATTGGAAAAGAAGAGGAAAGTGGTGGAAAAAAATTAACATATTTTTCGATTTTCGAATTAAATTTATAAAGTTTACTTTTTAATAGAATTGAAAGGATTAAAAAGTGTTTATTGTGTTCCGAATTGTGATTTTTTTTTTTTTGTAATGGAAAAGGGGTGCTCCATGTTAATGATCATAGTCCTCAGGACAAGCTCCCATACGGTAAGCAGTGCTTCCGCAGGATCAATGGGCAATAGTGGGGCATGTCAAGACTCGAACCCACAACTAGCTGACTCGAGCGGTGATGGATTGAGGACATTTTCACCACTAGACAACCAACCACATTGATTGTCGTGAATCGTGATCGAGAGACCCAAAATAGAAGCCCATAATTTTTATATATCGTCCACTAAAACTGTTCCTAGGATTCTTTCGACCGTCTGATCAACGCTATAAGTTCATGGCCTCAAAAGATGGGTCTTCTAATCAAGTGGCTAAAATGATTTCCCCATATGAAAGGATAGGCCACCGATTGACGGTGAGGATTACATGATTGGATCAGAACTTAAGTTGAATGGGCCTTAAACATGAATTGGAGGGCTCAAAGCATGGTTTTAAAATCCAGAATCCGCCTTCGAATTGGATCCAGCCAATTTTGAACCGATGGAATGAATCATGAGTCCGTACAGCCGTCAGAATCGGCCAAGGACAACTGAAATCAATTGGCCCAGCCCAAACTGAATCAAGTTGAACTCTTATAGGGTTGGATAAAATGCTTCATCCAAAGAAGAAAAGAAAAAAACAGTACAAAATTTTACTATTTTCTTGATTTAAGAAATTCTCATTATGACCGGTGTGTCTTGCATATGAGAAGATTTTATTTTTGAATTTTCAAATTCATCTTGAAAATGATGAAGTTTTCTTCTACAATCAAAATAAAAGTTTTTCCTATAACATAAGAAAATAAAAAAAAAATCTTTGAATTTCTCCTATTTGTAACCAAATAGATTTAATTTTTTATTTTCTGACTATTTCATTTTTATATTTGTTCTTTTCTTTTTTGTGCTGGTATTCAGGTTCTTTATTCTTTTTATTTCTATTTTTTTTCTTTTCTTGACTACCAAACACAACTCAGTAGAAAAATATAACCCACTGATAAGTTCCGATCCATGGTAGAAAACTTCATTAAGAGTGTGGTTTTCAATTATCCCATTAACAGATCAAAACCAGATTGAACCAACAAAAAATTTACCCCTACAAAAAGGCCAATTTGAATAACAGAAATCATAATCAAAAGAAGCATGTGTTACCTTTTCCAAAGAAAGTTGTGTAGGGATGGACCCGAATTTCTCTCTAATGTATCAAGAGCATATCCAACAGCAAAGTAGCACTTAGAATAGGGCCTGGATCCTCTCCAATGCTCTAATATGCATCGGATGGTTGGAAGCTTCCAAACAAACATCCCTGCCCATTAGATGTGCTCTGGACGCCTACGTTTACGAGAAGATCTAGTTCCTTGGATGAATGTTTGGGTATGGCTAACTGTCAGATATGCACTGAATGCACGGGGGATTATGTCACTTGGAGAGATTTTTTTTTTTTTTTTTGGTAAACAGCGTGAGAGACAAAAAAATTAAATTAAATTAAATTAAATTGAAATTTGGGAAGAGGGAAGAGGGAAGAGGGAAGGATATTTATGTCAATAAAATTAGAGGTGGACGTGATATGAGTATATGACAACTGGATAATTCTTGGTCACATGCAACAGATGAAACAATCACGTGCACTGGTGTCGGTGTTGCACAGTAGCAATGACAATATCACCTACACCAAGTAGTAGCTCAAGCCGAGGAATCCCCTCTCCTCTACAAATCATATCCCTAGAAAAAGAATCAAGATATTTCTAATCCCCATTTTTTAGTCCTAACGGGGGAAGGACAGTTGGAACCGGGCAAGATGGGACATTGGATGCTATTGTCGTGCATCAGAGTGCTCGATCACCATTGAAAATTAATAAAGAAGTGAAATTGATTTTATTTTTTTATTTCTTTTCCCTGAAGTCAAAAGTCAACAATTTGTTATGTTAGTATAGAATGCTGAACTGAAGTCAAAATCAGATAGAAACATGATACGACTGTCACCTTGCTTGGGAATTTTTTTTTGGTAAATGCTTGGGATTTCCTTTCACATGAAGACACGCTAGCATAGGGATTATCTGTTCATGATTGGTGTTTCTAACATTAATTTTGGGGGAATGGTTCTTTATCCTAACATAGTCTATGTCAGCCTTTTCTATGTCTATTTCTCTTATTTTTTAAATAAGAAACAAATATATTTTTTCACATGAGAAGGAGAGAAATACCCACGGTTGCTAGTGTAGAGTCACGCTGTTGAATCGAGTTTTTTTTTTTTCCTTTAATAACTGCAAACACTCCCCCATCTCATCATACATTTTACATTAATTATAAGATAAATGACAATTTGACTGCAACTACTTAGAGAGAAAAAGGGAAGTCCCGTCATAACATTTGGATGTATCACTATTGTTTTTGATACTTGATCGATATTGTATCAATGGTATAAGAACATAGGAGGGTGAAAACATTAAAAAAATTATGTATTGATTTTTAAAATGGTTAAATGATCTGGATCTAGTTTTCCCTCATCATGGTAAAATGAGAATTTCTTCAGCAAGGGATTTGATCCTTTAACTAATTGAGTAAGGATATTTTGAATCTTCATCAATAAGGTTAGGATTCAATGATGAAATTAACCATTTTAGAATTCTAATCATAACATCAAAATACCATAGATGAAGAGATATATCTTCTTTATGGCTGACGAAAAAGTTTTCCCCCTAAAAGAAGTCCTAAATAATATGACTCTAAATCCTTCTACAATATAGGTGTCAAAATCAATGCATCAATTTTGCATGTCCAACATGATTTTGGAATTCTTAAAACTCTATCAGTATAATTGTGATGGAAAAATGACAGACGCTATTCATAATATAGGATTTCTCACAATCATTGCTACATTATTTATTCTTTTTCTTCAATAACCATGTAGGACCTTAGTGTAACGAAAAGTATAGATCAAAATGTATTATCGATCCCTAATTCCTATTAGCTTCGCGTATACTTTATATGTTATGCCCACATGTCAATCCCTCTTCCAGTTGTAATTTTGTTAAAATGAAAGTTTTCCTCATGTTTGGGCATGGCCTACGAAGCTCAATTCAATGTATATGGTTCTTGGCATCTCCCCACACTAACAAAACTCCTGAAGGGCCCAAGCCATCCTCATTATGGATAGGATTAAGGTTAGATTTAAGGTTCAAGCCATCCTCATTATGGATATTTGTGAGTATAAAAGTCCCAAATACTTGGGCCTTTACCATCTAAAAATGCTGCATCTTCATACCGCAAAAAGCAGACAGAGAGATACAAGAATGGTTAGGCATGTTATGTGAGGGAAAAACTTCATTTCTTATAACACATCAGTGACGCCTATATATATATATATATATATATATATATATACACCTGGTAAGCAGCGGATGCTGTCCCAAGCATGAAACCTTCAGGGAAGCTACTCCGACCGAACGGTACCGGAGCAGAGACATTACTTGCGAAGGCATCTGCTGCGTGAACATACAGGTTCACTAGCACTATGAAGCCCACTACTACCAAGACCAGAGACCTTTGATCTGCCGCCATTACCACTTTTGTGTTTTCTATAGTCTTTCTACAGTCTATTTAGAGGAAGAAGCGGAAGAACCAAATTAGAAAGCGAAAAAAGATTGATTAATGATTTACAGGTACTTTTCTTCTTTTTATTATTATTATTTTTTTTAACTTGATCTGTCAATTTTCAGACAGATGCGTAAAAATGCAACCCTAAAAATGATGCAGTAAATAATGAAAAAACAAGAACAAACAATCCATATAGGTTTACGAGGTTTGACAAGATTGTCTATGTCTTTGGTGAGATAAGATTCTACTTCAATATCAATGGAGAATAGGGTTACAATGCTCGTCCTTACACCTCTCTCAAATTGCTTGCATTACAGAGAACGAAAACCTCGCTACAAATATATAGTGAAAAATCCTAATACCGGAAAGTACAAAATTGCTTATCAAATGATTTGCAAGTACCTCTCTCAACTTGCTTGCATTCTGTTAGGGCGCTTGCATTAGTACTCCCAAAATTAAACTGTGATGGAATACATGACATCATACATCAATAAGATGAGCAAATGGACTCGATTGAAAGGGAATAAAAATAATGATTTTCCATCAAATTTGAAAAGAAAAGTTTTCCTTGACCGCCCAGTGAGGTAAACCACATGAACCAAAGGTCTAGAAACCATGTTTCCCCGCATGGGCTACTTTATGATATGACATGGTACGTGCGGTGCACATATGACGGTTGAGAGCACTTTGGGAGGTGCACTGCATAGCATGCGGCCCATAAAGGAATCAAATCCAATTCCCCTTTAGCCATTGACTAGCTCCTAATGGGTAGGGCCTTTACCTGCCTTTAGCTAATTTAGACTTCGTTTGTTGTATCTTTTTTGTTGTGTATAATATATTTTTTATTTATCAAAAAAAAAAAAAAAAACTTGAGTGATTTGTTGATTTAGCCTATGTTGGTGTATGATGTCTTGTATTCCGTCGCAGTTTAATCCAGGGAGTACTGGTGCAGCACCTAGACAGATAGGACGGCGGTCCCCCTTAGCCGGTTAGTGGGCCGTGGGGGTTGCAAGGGGGCAGGAGGCCCCCCCTGCATAGTAGGGGGTGTAGGGGGGCGCAGCCCCCCACTCGAATTTTTTATTTGAGGGCAGTTGTGTACTTTCCGGATTAGGGTTTTTTCGCTATCTATATTTGTAGCGAGGGTTTCTTTCTCTGTAATGCAAGCAATACTGAGAAGTGTGAGGACGAGCGTTGTAACCCTATTCTCCATTGATAGTGAAGCAGGATCTCATCTCATCGGGGACGTAGGCAACCTTGCCGAACCTCGTAAAAATCCATGTGCATTGTTTGTTTTGTTTTTCCATTATCTTCTGTATCGTTTTAGGGTTGCGTTTCTACAAATTGGTATCAGAGCTCTAGGTTTCCGTTTTCTAGGGTTTACTATCACGATGGCAGGGAAGGGATCGAATGTCAAGTATGATATCAAGAGGTTTAATGGGAAGAACAATTTCACCCTCTGACGTCAAAGGATGAATGATCTTTTGATACAACAGGGTTTGGCGAAAACGTTGTTCATGCTAGGTTTCTACAGGCTAGGTTTTGACATTCGTAATGCCACAATTCAAAAAAAACGACCTGTCAAATAAATCTACCAAATAAATCTACCCAATAGGTTTTGACATTCGGTATGACTATCACATATTTTTATGGGACTCTCAATGCCCAAGATCCCATATGATATTTCAATTGATCGTGAACCTTGTAGTCCACTCATATATTAAGAAAAAAAGAAAAAAACATAAAAAAAAATTCTTTGAGCAGTTTGTGTAGGGTAAGCGAGTATCTCTATTTCTATTTCTCTCCTTCTCATATGAAATAGCTTTGCTAATCTTAATTATACGATACTGTTTTACCACATTTTACTTACATGCTCTTCTATGTAACTCGCTCTCAAAGAACTCTCTCCCTAAAAAATTTCAAGAAGTTATATATTTTTGGAAAAAGGTTCCTAATCTATTGAGGGGGGTATGCTACCACCTCTGTGTCTATCTCTCTTGTCTTCGTATGAAATGATCTTGCTACCCTCCTATGTATGATATTGTTTTATCACATTTCATTCATGCATTCCTTGCTTACTCAAAGAGCTCTTTCCCTTTTCTTTTTTTTAATTTAATTTCCTTGTACTTAATCAGCTACCCAATCCCCTATGACATTTTTGGAAAGACTGAAGGACGTTGTTTTCAACAAAAGTTGGGAAATGAATAATCGCACATCAATTAATTGTGTTACACTGGATGATTTCATATTTCAGTTGGACTCTTTCATAGGAAAAGGAACCGTCAAGCTGAAGTTCACCTCTAGGAAGGTGATTAACTTTAGAATGTTCTTCACATGTCGTACATCCACAAAAACTTGGTTTCCAGATCTCTCTTATCCAAACACAGCTTCTTGATGGTTTTCGAGTCTGAAAAATGGATTTTGACCAAGAATGATGTATTCGTTGAGAAAGACTATTATGGAAAAAGTTTGGTTAAGCCAAATGTTGATTAAAGTGACTTTACATTATGCCTTAGATACGCTTTAAGCTTTTTAATTGACGCAAATCCATTATTAATGTAGGGTCGCAAGTTAGGCCTAGTCAGCCCCAGCCTGTCTTGAGCCTTAACATGGCCTTAGTTGAGATACCCTAACCACGATGGCAAATCGTTTAGGAATTTTTTATCCTAAGTTAAGACCTGGCCGGGCCAAGATTGAGCCCTCAAGCTACTCGGCCATCCCTAGCCCTATCTTTTTTATTGTTTCTTCTTCCCGGCTTGGCCCAGCCTCTACATCTCCCTTCCCCCTCTTCTTATTAGTACTATCTCTAGTAAATAGTTTGGGATAAAGCCCATTTATATAACCGATAAGTTGCATTTACCAATTGAATGTGCAATTATAAGGTTGTCTTCACCTCTGTAAGTGTCCAAACTCCAAAGCATAGCAGTGAACATGCACGGTAAATATAGTAATGTTAATAAATTTTAAAAGCCAATCTGTACCGGTGACAGTTTGGCCGAGTGGTCTAAGGCGCCAGATTTAGGCTCTGGTCCGAAAGGGCGTGGGTTCAAATCCCACAGCTGTCAAAATTTTATTTTAAACTGATGGATTGGAAATAAATGTGTCATTGTTTAAGATCCGTGTAAAAATTCAACAACCATGTAAAATATTTTTTTTCCATTAATTGTTATTGGTATACCATTTGAAAACCGATGTCCAACGACCATGATGGTGTGAGGTCATAAAGTGGAGAAGCTTAATTAGGCCCTCAAACTTGTGTTTAGGTCATGTAGTTTATTTTTTTTCACCATTACCTGGTTATAGCCCGATTATAAATAAATGTGTCATTAATCTGTTTAAGGCCTGTGTAGCCGATTATTGGTAGAGCAATTAAGAATTGATACCCAATCGATCATGACGTTGTGAGTTCCTAAAGTGGGGAACCTCGATTAGGCCCCCAAACTTGTGTTCAGGTCATGTAGTTCAGGGGTGTCAATTGGCGATTGAGCCCGATGCTTTAAAGCCAACCTAGCCCAACTCATAAATGTGTCGGGCTCCAGGTCAACATGATTATAAATTATAATTGGCCAAACTTGGTGCAAAGGTGCAACTTGATGGGCATATAATCGAGATCGGTCAATTAATAGTTCAACTCAACTGACATGTTTATAGCCCCCTTGCAGTTCGATTAGAGATAAATATGTCATCAACCCGTTTAAAACTCGATTAAAGATGGGTACCAGACCTTTACTAGACTATGAGGCACAATTACTTAAACAAGCCAATCATGGTGTGAAATCATAAAGTGAGGAAGCCTAGGGGGCATTTGGTTCGAATTATCCAACGGATCAGATTCTAAGGATTCAAGATCTCGTTTAAATTAAACCATTTGGCTCATATTTCCAAAAAGGTGATCCAGAGTCGCAGTGTCCAGTTGAATCACGTACTTGAACTAAAATCCATGACTCAACTAGATTAACCTATTGAGGTTAATCCAAAATTGAGTCACGGATTCTAAGGTTGATATAAAAGCCCTAGATTCACGGTGTCTCATAATTATCGAGTTTTTACCCTTTGACGGTGAAAGACGATTGTGCTCTACCTTGCAACTGAAAATCGAGGTGAGATTTGTCCACCTCCTCTTCCTTCTCCTCCTCCTTCTCCTTCTCCTCCTCCTCCTCCTCCTCCTCCTCCTCCTTCTTCTTCTTCTTCTTCGTTTGTGTTTAGGGTTTCTCACGTTTACCCTTGTTCTTCTTCATATCTAGGGTTTACCCTCTTATGGTGGAATTCGATCGCAGCCTTTACTTGCAACTAAAAATCGAGGTGAGATTTATACTATCATTCTTCTTCTTCTTCATTTGTGTTTAGGGTTTCTCACATTTACGCTTCTTATTCTTCTTCGTTTGTGTTTAGGGTTGATATAAAAACTATAGAATCCCTCCCTAGTTGCTCTGAAAATGACCAAAGCCTCACCCTCTCTCAACTCTTATTCCTCCTCCTCTGCTAAGAGTGGCTGCAGAGGTCGGGTTTGAAAGAAGGTGAATCTCTGCACTCTCTCACCCTCTCTCAACTCATCTACTCTGTGCCATCTGCTTGATGTGAGTATGACTAATTTTTCTGGGGTGTATTTTTTGTTCATGGATGGTTGTTTCAGGTTTGACAAATCCTCTTAGCAGATCGTCGCTGGACTTTGCTCACATTACTAGTAGGGGTTGCGGATTTTGGAACCTACAACCAAAGGTGAATCCCTACGCTCTCTCTCAACTCTTCTTCTTCCTCACCTTCTTTGTGCTATTCTCTGCTATCTCAGAGTTTGATTCATTTTTTTTTTCTCAAAATCCCTAGACCATGGCTGTCAAATAAGTTGAAAAATCGCATGATCTGGTGTTGTTTTGTTTGTTTATGGAAGGAAGCGGTTGCTTTGTTTGTCCTCAAGATTGATAGTGATTTGTGAATCATAGTTTGAGAATTTACAAATCAGGTAGATTTTCTGTTACTATTCTTTTCCTATTGATGTTCTGTTTGCTATGAAATTATTAATTCAATATTTGGCTTAATCAAATTATGCAATGAAAAGGTAGTTGCCAATGTAGAGGATTGCAGTGTGTCAACAGTTCTGGATTTGTAACTATAAAAATGTTGCTTGAATGAACAACAATATGTGACTGAATATTGGATCTTTCTACCCAATATCACTTTTATGATTGGTAAACATTGGAAGTTTTACCAATCATGAGTTTGAGTGCCTATATTAAAAAATTATAAAATAACATTTTAATTAGTCATGAGTAGTGATTTATTATTTGTTTAATTTGAATGTATATTTACTTTTACAATGGAGTTTGATGATGGCTACAAGAGGCGAAGGAAATCATAATCTTTGTTGCAACTGCTGTTGTTATAGCAGTAGACCAGTATATTAAAAAATATCTGAACAAAGAGTCATACCGTTGTGAACCCCTACGCGGTATTATTGAGATAGAGAGAATTATCGATCACACTGATAGAACTTGTAGAGAACAAATAAGGTTAGGCAAGAGGGCTTTTTTTAGTTTAAGTCGTTTGATTAGGGAGAGGGGTCTATTGAGAGATAGTAGATGTGTGCAAGTGAATGAACAACTAGTTATGTTTCTATATACAGTAGGACACAATGTTAAAAACCGCATCATTGCACACAAGTTTGGACATTCTGGTGAGATTGTAAGTCGGTACTTTAACCTTGTATTGGGTGCAATCCTTAAATTGTATCTGATACTATTGAAACCTTCAAGTATCGCAGCGCATCATCGAATAAAAAGTAATGAAGGAAGATTTTACACTTATTTTAAGGACTGCATCGGAACCATAGATGGATCACATATCCCTGCTGGGTGCATTTAAGCGATCATCTAAGGTTCCATCATAGGTAAGGTAATATTTCTCAAAATATTCTTGCTGCCTGTGACTTGGACATGAAATATACTTACATTCTTTTTGGTTGGGAAGGGTTAGCATTAGATGCTCGAATCTTAGACAATGCATTGCATAGAGACGGTGACAGGAACTTGGTGGTGCCACGAGGTAAATATTATTTCGTTGATGCTGGGTATGCTAACCAAGCGGGGTTCTTGTGGCCACATCGAAACGTTCAATACCATCTGAAAGAGTGGAGAAATTGTGATCAGTCACCAAGTGATAAAAATAAATTGTTTAACCTGAGACATTCACAATTAAGAAACATAATTGAACGTTCATTTGGCCTCCTAAAGTCAAGATCAAGATCTTGAAAAACCAACCAGAATATCTTTTCAAGACATAAGCAAAAATTGTGTTGGCATGTGTGCTATTGCACAACCACATTCTTACATAGAATAGTGTTGAAGAAGAAGAGCGATGGCTTGATGAAGAGGATGAAGAGGGTGAAGAAGATAGTACTAGTACCCAATCAACCCTTTACGAAGTAAATGAAGATGTTGAAGACGAAAGTTCTGAAGGAGAGGATCATGTGCAGAAGAATGCTGATTGTGATCTATTTCGAGAACAGATTGCTGACCAGATGTGGGCTGATTAGGTGGCTGGAGATGAGGAACATGAAGCCATCACTGAAGATGATGATGATTTATCCTACTCAGATTGAGTATTTATGAACTAAAATATTTGTTATTGATTAACTTCTATTTGGAATGTATTTCTGTTGTGGAAAATTTTAATTTTTTTGCATGGTTTGGGATGACTGTATAACTTAAACATACTTGGTTTAAAATTTTATGTTGTGGGATGCATGTATGTGGACTATTAATTGAATTGCAATGCTAGGTTTATGGATTTTCCAATTAGTAATTGTTATTATTACTTGGTATTTATGAAATATACTCACATTGTATTGTATTATGGTGTATTTTGTTAGTTTTGATGTGATGAAACCAACAGGAGATTCTAATAGTAGGCCATGGGACATTGCTTCATGGCCTACTACCGTTTCTCATTACATGTTGGAGTGTATATTGAAGCAGTACAAGAGTGGTAAAAGTGGAGATAATGGACTGAAAAAAGAGCAGTTCATTGAAATTGCCAACCAACTGAAAGAGAAATTATTCACTAGTTATGACTGTGAACAAGTGAGAAACCACTTCCGGATTTTGAAGCAAAGGCTTAGAGCATTGAGTGACCTACAAAAACAAAGTGGATTGGGTTGGAATGCATCTGATATGAGATTTGATGATCCTCAACACTTCTGGAATGACTATAGGGTATAATGGAATTTTTTAAATTATAATTTTTATATAATTGTATTTTTTTTTTCTTACTTAAAACATAAGCACATTGACATTGTCTTTTATATTGCTAAAAAAAAGAACAAAAGTATTGGAAGGAACATAGTGTGCTCCCAATTCACCTTGAAATTGAAGCTTTGCTAAGGAAAGAGATGGCAACTGGGAATGATTCAACAATCCCCTCTGAAGCTGCCACTGAAGTTATGATGGACGTGACTGGTACTCAGGTTGAGGGAATAGGGAACAATGATGGTGTTGACTATGAACCTATTGAACCTAAAGAAAGTGTTCCTTCTACTCCCATTGGTAGTACCAGTCGTTCTCGAGGAAGATCTCGTGGGTCCATCAACAATGGTAGAGAAAAGAGGAAGAAAGGTGCAACTGAAAAGGTGGCAAGTCCATTGAAATCGATTGCTAACTCAATCGAAAAGATGGTAATGAGTGATTCTCAGTCTGAATTTGGGAGAGCAATTATAGATGCGTTGATGCCATTCCAGATCTCAATTTCCAAAAAAAAGTTTAAGGCCAAGGAATATTTCATGGCCAAGAAGAATTCTACCATTATCTTCTTGGAAACAAGAGTAGAAGATAGGCGAAATCTGCTTGAGATGTACTTGCCAGAGATTTTGGAAGAATTGAAGTGACAATAGGAAGTGTGAAGAATTCTAAAACAATGATTTTTTGAATAGAAATTTGATGGTTTGGTTGATGTAACTTGATATTATGTTAAGTCTGTGACAATGGCGGCATATAGTCTTAAGAAATATTAAGACAATGGTTCTTTGTATGTTCCTCTCTGAATGATTTCAAGGTTTAAGTATGGACAACCTCATTCTTATTTGTCATAATATTTTGGGTTCTTTGGTATGGTATAAATAGGGAATTAGTTGTACTATATTGGTATCTATTCTTGTGGATGTCCATTGACAAGTATTCATCTTGTTGTAGTCATGCCCCATAAAAATGTCTTTAATTTATGGAATTCCATTGCATATGTTAGACTGACCAATTGGAAAAGTGATTAAACCTTTATTTTGGGTCTTTGGATGATGGCTTTGTTTGTTCTTGTCAACTTGTAGAGATTATTTAATGAGCTGCAGCAGATGGGGTGGGGGTGGGGGGGGGGGGGTGGGTGGGCAATAATGTGATCTTGCATTGAAGATTTCATTGGACTGGTTGACTAGATCTTATCTCTCTTTGGAGCTGGTTTGGATGAGAGGGTTTTCTGAACATCTATGGGACATACAAATTCATGTTGGGAAGATCAATGAGGCGTTGATGCCCAGTGCTTCTATGATGGTGTGTATCAATCACCCTATTTCCGAGGCCTACTGTAACTTGTTAGGTGTTAACAGTAAAAGCTAGGTTGCCATTTCTGGTTCTGGTTCTCGCTCTGGCTTTGTTATTGAGTTTCTGTTAGAGGATGTGTTCATAAGCTTTATCCTTTAATGTGAAGAACTGATTATAGACTTCATTTTTCTACAATTAATTTTTGGATGCAACAAAAAATTGTCATGAGAAACTAAATTGGCTTTGATGATGAACTATGTTTCTTCAAATATGACATTGATCTTGAAGGTGCATTTAGAATTTATGCCAATTCATTTAATGGTCAACTCATAGGATGTTCAACTACAATCAGTTACGTAATATGCATTCAGTTATGATCCAGGATGAATTACTTTGGAGAAATTCCTCAACTTTCATATTGGGGAAACAAAAAAGCAGGAAAATATTATAATCGGTAAAGAGAAGGGTCAAACAGAAAAGCAAATAAAACTATTGAAGAAATTCCCTGTGTCAAGTATTTCGGCCATGTTCTAACTCAATTACGGTTCATAGTTATAGAGGATACCTATAAATAAGAGCCTAATAATCAAGAGCAGTAAGGTTCTTGTGATACTTGATCATCATGATTAAAATTGATATTGTCTGTACATAACATCCAGGCACCAATGATGCCATCCTAACATTCATGAAGAGAGATATAAAGAGATTTAGATGGTGAGGCATGCCAGACAACAACTGCTTTCAAATTGAGGTGTAGATGATGCAGAGACAAATCACTATGAATTATGAAGACTACTTGTTCAGCATGAATTGCTTTCCTAACTGCTGCATTGTTCAGCCATGTAGTTGCATTCTATCATCCTACATTTTCACAATCATCAATAAGATTGGAAAAGGTTATGACCAACCTTATGACTTGGTAGCATTTATAAATAATTAATGAAAGATGGCCTAGTGCCGTTTGTTTGGTGATTCATTAGGATCCCTGGAGGTGAATCTTGATCACATTTTTTTTCTTTTATTTCTTTTCTTTCCCACCACACTGTATATCAGTTTCAGTTCCTGTTTAGGAGGCATAAAATTTGTAACATTGAAATCTCCTATTTTTTGGTTTTAAGAATCCTCCCCTTAGAATTATTCTCTTATTATCTCATATTTGTCCATCGCACTCAGATGAGAGGCGTACTTAACAGTATTTTCTATGCATATTTGCTCTCTTGAAAATGTGTGTGTTAACTAACAGATGACATTGAATGTGTCCACTTGTGCCATTGCGAAGTGTGATTTCTATGGGAAAGATTGCTCAATTTTCACTTTTAAGTCAAGGTCAAATGTTGGAAGGAATTTTTTTAAATGTTCAATGAATTGCCCCTGCTTCATGTGGGTTGACCAACTTAAGATGTGTGAGTGTGGAAACAATCAGTGTAAGGTCAGAACTGTGAAGACAAGTGCAAATTATGATCGATATTTTTGGTGTTGTCCACAATCAACTGGGGTATGAATTTATTCAATTATTTATTTATTTATTTATTTATTTTTGATGTTTAAGATTTGAATGTTTATTTCCTTATATTCTTATAAAATGATTATATTTGCTTTACAGGTTGAAAACAAAGGTTGTGGAATGTTCGAATGGATATTAAATTCAAGTCCAAGTTGTCATACTTACCAGACTCCACCTAGGTCACAATGCTCGGAAACCTCAACTTCATCATCTCCTTCCTTTTCATCAGACTATATCAAAGGATACTTGAATGGTGCAATAAAAGAATCAGAGGACCATATGAGGATGCTGAGAGATGTTCTTGACGCAGTTAAGAAGCTTGATTTAAACAAAAATGTTGGATGGACTTTTTTGGAATTTTTTGGAAAAGAAAAGGCCGAAGCCATTATAGTGATATTGAGTTTATTATCTTTTTTTTGGTAGAAAGACTTCATTATCATTTACTAGTACCTGGATTGTAATAGTTAATTTAGACTGAACTATGTTTTTGGATTATTACATGTTAGTACCTTTGAGAACTATGGGGAATTAGGCACGTCACAAGCTCCAAGTGCCCCATTCATAATTTTATAATCTATGGAAAGATTTCAAAATATGACACTTATAACAAAGTGTTTCTAACCTAAATATGGATATAAAAAATAACCCTAAAATTCAGAATCAATAGAAAGATTGCAGAATTTAAAATTCAGAACAAAGTTAGATTCACATGTGTAATGTGACATGTGACTGAGCTTATTGTGAGATGACCTACCCAAAACCATTACATGAAGAAATCAAATCATGTTTTTTAAGAAAAAAAAAAAAAAAACTCAATACTATATCATTCTTTTTTAAGATGCACGATACCTATTTCGATTACATGAAATACAATCATGCTTTGTAATTTTCTTCTTATTTTCCTCTTTAATTTACAAAATAAAAAAAATTAATAATAATTACTACACTCTTGGACTTGATAGCTCACGAGTGCCACTCTTTTTTTATTTTTTATTTTTTACATATTGATATAAAAAAGAAAAAGAAAAAAAGAAAAAAATAAAGTACATCTGTGAAACAAATTTTTGATTTTGTTTTTGTTTTTTGGATTTTTTTTTAAATTTTTTGATAACAGAACATGGGTTCAAAGACTCAAAGGTAACCAAATAGTTTTTCCACTCAAAATCAATGGTCAGAATCAGGGTAACCAAACAGTTTTCCACTCAGAATCAAGTGACAGAATCAGGGTAACCAAATAGTTTTTCACCATAAGAAAATTATTCCAAAGAAACTTATCCATATGAGTTAGATCCAGAATCCTGAATCCTTAGAATCTGATCCGATGGATAATTCGAACCAAACGCCCCCTAATTGGACCTAACCCAACGGATTGACACCCTTAACTCCCACATGACCTAAACGCAAGTTTAGGGCCTAATAGCTTCCTATATTTCATGTCATGGGTAAAGCACATGTCAGATTTAATAGTCTCTCCAAACGTGTAACCATTTTTTCTGCATACACTGATTTTTCAAGTAGATTTAACTTTTCTTTTAAATATTATATGCCGATGAATTAGGTTTGAAATTTAATCTGTGATTAGATAATGAGGTAGCCAACTTGTTCATAGGGCTTATGGGCTCCACTACACGTTAATGTGGCAAAAAGAGCCATTAGAGTGGAAATGGATAATTTGTCTATAGTATTTTCGTGGGTAGACAATTAGTAATTGTTAAATATATATTTTTTGTAAGTATTTTTAAAATTGCTAATGGGGTTGGTAGCCTAGAGGAAGGAGGCACTTGCCCATCACTATTCGAATCAGCTGGTTGTGGGTTCGAGTCAACATATCCCATTATCGTTCATTGTTCTTGTGGAAACGCTGCTTGTTGTATGGGGGCTATGATCACTATCATGAATTACACTTTTTTTCTTTTCCTAATTTTTTTTTTCTAAAATAAGAAATATATTCAATTTCTTTCAGTAATTATTGACTATATATACTATATAGTAATTTCTAATAAATATTTTTAAAATAAAAAATATATTTCCTAAGAAGGAATGGGTGTTTTCAGAGAAAAAAGAAAAGAAAAGAAACAAATATTAATTTAAAAACCCAAAAATTAAGAAAGTATTCAAATATTGGTCAATGAAACACTAATGGTTGACTATTTTTATTTTCTTGTTATAGCCTGTTGGAGTTATCTGAGATCTCAAGTTACAAGACACGGACACAAGTTTGAGCTCAATACCTTGCTATGTGTCCTGCCTTGAATAAATCACATGTCAAATTTGATGATTTTTCCCATATCTTATAATACCTTATTAAAATTTTTAACAACAAATTTTTTTAAATATTATTAATACGATATGTCACGTGCTATAGCCTATAAGGCCTAGACATGTAAAATTGTTTTGCCAAAAGTTGGAATTTTACCCAGTTTCCATTGTGCCTGATTTTTTTTTTAATAGTAAATCTATAATTCTTTTGAATCAAAACCTTCAAAAATCACAATATATAAAATTATTTTTACTTCTTATTGATTCAATTTCCAAGGGTTCTGATCAATTCGAATCAAAATCGATGGCAACAAACGATCCACTATCTTAGTTTTTCCTCTTCTTCCAATGGTTAAATATTTTGCTTTTATGAAAAATTGTTGCTTTCCTACAAAGGAGCAAAAGTATGTACCCACCATAATATCAAAAGATTCAAAACCATGTCATCCTTGACAATACCCACCATAATATCTTCCTACATTTAAGTCATTGGCCTACCCTATCAACAGACTCTGAGGTAGTAAGATTAGCAAGGATTAGTTCCCTTTTTTTTTTTCTTTTGTCAATGCACGAAATATGAGACTAATACTCCCCAAACATTTTAAATATCATCATAGAATCTTTTTTTCTATTTTTATTTTATTTTATTATTTTTTATTTTATCTCATTGTTATCACAAAGGTCACTACAAACCAATGGACGGACCTACCAAGTAGCCAAATGCAACATAGAGGGCAACGAAAGGCCTCTTTGGTCTTTTGAGATAGAATTACGTATAGCTTATGGGGGCTTAAGAAAAAGATCCTCCCCAATTAATTAGGTGTCCGATTGTGTCGGAATTATGTTTTTTGTTTTTTGGTACGAAAAAGCTTTATTGATTAATACGTGAATGACTCATGGAGTCACCATTACAAAGAGTGGTTAACCATAGAGTGGAGGCTGACCATGATGTCACACATGTGAGTGACAAGGCTTTCCGGGTCAAGGTATCAGTCACATGGTTGATATTGTTTGGAATATAGGAAAATTGGCAGCTTCAGAAGTAGCTTGTGAGCTGCCGAATGTCCTGAAGAATACGAAGGGAGTCCAATGGAGTGGGCTTGTTCGTAGAGAGGAGGGATATATATGAACTCCTTACTCCACTAAGATGTTATCAACGCCCTCTCCTAAGGTGTGCAGCAGCCCTGACCTTATACTCAGTGCTTCCCCTTGAAGAATAGTTGCAAAGTGGATGGGTTGGATGGGTTCTGAAATTGCCATTGTGTGGGGGTTATGCGGTGGACAGTCAAGTCATGTGAAGATAAAGAAAATAGGATTCTCAAATGTAAGGATGTTAAAGTTGGGCCCAAATCCATCGAATAGATTGAAATGGATTGGTTCAATTTTGAATCGAATTGAATTCTAAATGGATTGATTTTGGGTTAGGGTTTTTTACATCGACAGGAAGTAAAATAAAATCAGATAGACTGAATGCACTAATTGTAAATGAAAAGTTGATTGAATCTGATAAAAAATTGAGATCGGCTGTTAGCGACCTGATAAAAAAAAAGTTGGGTTTAAATCCTTTATAAGGAACGGAGAACCCAGGAGCCATCTCATGATTGGGAGAGTCAGGACACACATCCCAACACATGGACGTATGTCTCATGTCAACCTAGCTAGAGATGACTCTCTAGGCTGCCCAATCCTAGGGGAGGAGAGGATCTTTTCCCAAAATAGTTCCCTTACATTTCCTTATCCTCTGCCCTTTTTTTTTTTTAATTTATTATCTAATTGAGTGTCACTGGCCAATGACATGCCTACCAAGCGTTAGTAGGGCCTATGGCCACTGACTCTCCAAACCTGATAATAACCCAATAATAAATAAAACTGATAAAAAACTGGATCAAATCCAATCAAAACTAAAATTTTCTTATCTGTTTAATTTTGAATTAAACCATTAACAAATCAAAATCAATCCAACCCTACTTAAACCAGACCAAACCAACATATTGACAACCCAAAAACATAAGGGAAGAATAACCACGGAAGAGATAGGTAGCAGCGAGTTCCAAAGCATTCTAGGCCTCTCGCACCCTATCTTGGCTATCCGTGTCAAGTATTAATGTGAGCGTAAGATATTTTTCCTGTCTCTCTTTCTCTACATCAGCTTCCAGCAGTGTCCATAAATACCCCAAGCCCCTCTCTTCCTATCTACTCTCCGTTCTCCCTGTCTACTCTACAACAACCACAGAGAGTGAAGAAATCCCAAATGGCGACCATGGCAACAACCTTCACTTCCTCCCTCTCCTCCAAGCCCAAGATTTCCTTCTGGGATAACCAATCATCCTTCCATGGCCTTCCTCTTCCATCTCGTCTCCAACCCATCAAATCCTCCTCCACTCCTAACAACCTCTCCATCTCCATGTCTGCATCCCCTTCGTACGACCTCGAATCCTTCAAATTTGAACCCATTAAGGAATCCATCGTCTCCCGCGAGATGATCCGTCGATACATGATGGACATGATCACCTACGCCGATACAGATGTCGTCGTCGTCGGTGCCGGCTCTGCCGGTCTCTCCTGCGCCTACGAGCTCAGCAAGAACCCATCAGTCCGTGTTGCCATCATCGAACAATCCGTCAGCCCCGGTGGCGGTGCTTGGCTCGGTGGCCAACTCTTCTCCGCCATGGTCGTACGTAAACCTGCTCACAGGTTCTTGGACGAATTGGGCATTGAGTACGACGAGCAGGACAACTACGTTGTCATCAAACACGCAGCTTTGTTCACGTCAACCATCATGAGCAAGCTCTTGGCCAGGCCTAATGTCAAGCTCTTCAATGCGGTGGCTGCAGAGGATTTGATCGTGAAACAGGGGAGGGTTTCTGGGGTGGTTACTAATTGGGCTCTGGTGTCGATGAATCACGACACACAGTCTTGTATGGATCCTAATGTGATGGAATCGAAGATTGTTGTGAGCTCTTGTGGACATGACGGTCCCTTTGGTGCCACTGGAGTGAAACGCCTCAAGAGTATTGGAATGATTGATAGTGTCCCTGGCATGAAAGCCCTTGACATGAACACAGCAGAAGACGCCATTGTTAGGCTTACAAGGGAAATCGTTCCTGGAATGATTGTCACTGGCATGGAGGTCGCCGAGATTGATGGAGCCCCAAGAATGGTAAGTAATTTCTATCAGTTTCCATCGATTTCTATTTCAATTCGTTCTCTGTTTTTCAGTTCTTACTGATCGTTTTTCTTTACTCTGTCATCTTTCTCTGTCCCAATCTAGGGTCCGACCTTTGGTGCGATGATGATATCTGGGCAGAAGGCAGCCCACATAGCATTGAAGGCTTTGGGATTGCCCAACGCCATTGATGGGACCTTCGATGAGCCTCTAAGCATTCATCCAGAGCTTATCCTCGCCGCTGCCGACTCCAGCTCTGAGATTGTTGATGGTTAAGATTCTGAGATTATGAAAGAAAATTTGTTAAAGAAGAAGAAAAGAAGAAGACAGGATAGAACGAATGCTTTGTACACCGGTAGATGATGTTATTTTTACTGCTTTCTTTGTTTTTTTTTTTTTTTTTTCCCCAATAAAAATCGTCAGATTTGTGCAAGATTGTGCTTGTGGTTGTGTTTTAAGTTTTGAGATAGAAATTCTTGTCATGATGCTGCGAGAGAGAATCCTAGATTTTGGGAGAGATGAGGATGTAGAAGATTACAGACGGGGAGAGGAGAGGAGGAAGAGCAGGGTTTTTGTATCGTTATCGTATTGGTTTTAGCATATCGGGCTGGTATTGAAGTGGTGATTGTATACAAATACTTATACAGTACGGTATTGGTATCTTTGAGGGCAAACCATCGGATACAACCAATATGGACTGATATCAATACTGATACGTATCAGTCAGATTCCTATACATAAAATAACCACTTGAAGAGTTATAGAAGACTAGGAGAGTTGTTTTTTTTTTTCTTCTCCTTAATCACCAATGGATAGGAAACCAATGATAGCCTAGTGGTGGTAGCTTCGGCTTGTGGAGTCTGCACCCAGAGGAGGAGGTCATGGGATCGATCGAACTCTGTCGCACGCATTGTGTGAGTGTGTGTGTATTTCACAAGTCTTAGGTTCGATCTTTCACTTGTGTATCTACGATTTAAGTGGAGATCATGACGGGAGATTGCTGTGTTAGTCTCCCCGAGGATTGGTCAAGGTGTGCGTAAGTTGGCTCGGACACCTTGATTAACAAAAGAAAAAAAAAAAAAAAAATCCACCTGTGTCTTGGAGCATGAGGGCACAATTAGTTAGGTAACATTTTTTTTTCACCATAGAGGTATCATCTTGGTTTTTTTTTTTTTTCCAAAGAAACTCTGGCCTTAAGAGTATCCATTTATTGTTCTCTCTAAGATTAGAGTCTAAGATACCCTACATAAGACTTCTTTGGTAATAATAAATAGTGAAAAGGATAGGTACACCGCCCGTGTACAGTAAACTAGTAAAGACCATTTTTAGTAAATTTGGGAACGATAATAATACGGGAACGGATACGTATGATAATTAAATGGATCATATGATAATAATACGTTTAAAAAAATTCGGTGCAATAAAATACGTATAACAATGATACGATACGTGTTTAATATGATTGCTCTGTAAAAATCAAGGACTAAAAATGATTGTTTGAAATTAAATTCTAATTTACAATGCTTTTATGGACACTAAAATCCAATATAATTTTCAATTTGAAATCATTTTCCATTCTTTAGAATTTTCACATTTAATATTAATTAAATTTAACCTTTAAAAAGGCTATGGTAGAAAGGACTAAGAGGAGAATCAAATCTCATCTTGTCTCGTAACTTTTATATGCTCTCTTCTTCTTCTTGGTACGAAAACAAGGTTTCAGATGGAGAATAAGTGTTTGCAATCATTAATCCCAGAGATGCGTTTGGATTTTCTTGAAATTTCCATGGGGGTATAATTTTAGACCGGTCACGGATCAATTTTAAGGCTCAAGAACCTCCTCTCTTCAACTCCTTTGATTTATTAGATACAGTTTTTCAAGAACAGAGGAAGGAGAACACCCGTGTCATTTCCCTCTTTCTAATTCTTCATATTGTCCGGCTGTATCTATGTTTGTAAATAATTATCGGTCCAATTCAAATAGCGATTGTATGCTAAATTTCCTAAAAATGTTTTCATTTCAATCCGTTTGAAGTCCTTGACCATCTTTATCCATGTGAGTCATCACTTTTCAATCTTTCTTGCTTCTCATTAAAAATTATTTGCAAATGCAATCGCTCTCTATTAGATTTTCAACTATCAATGGGAAGAGAAACACAGAGGAGGAAAGGTTGATTGGATTTCAACGATCCATGGGAAGAGAAATGGAAAAGAGAATGAGAGCGGAGGGTTAAAAAAAGCAGAAGCAGTAGCAATAAAAAGATGTCCAATTCTCTGGTTATGGTACTGTCATCAGGTCTCTTCCATTACAAATTTCTGTTCATTAAATACCTAAAAACTGGAGAGAGAGAGAGAGAGATAGAGAGAGAGAGATCCACTTTACCTCTTCAAGGCCAAAGGGTGGGTCAGGGATAGGTTCCTCAGTGTGATTTCACTCTGCAACTTCCAATGTAGCAGTCCATACACACACAGATTTAAAAACAGGAATCGGTTACTGAATCAGTCTCCACCGATTCTGATTCGGATTGAATTGGAATCGGCAGAAATCGATCCTAAGAATCTTAGAATCGGCCATTTCCCCATCCTTCCCTTCTTCATCATCATCATGGGCTTTCCTACGCAACTTCAACAACAGCTCTGTCGAGCTCAGTGCCATGGTCACCAAGTTACGCGACTCAATCACATTCCTCCCACTCAAGGACCTATCTAGTTACTGTATTAAAGTATGGGTTTGGAGGAAAATAAAGATGATGACACAGGTGATGAGAATGAATAAAGAGATCTTAGGTGAGTAGAGAGATGGAAGAGGAACTGCGTTGTTTGAAGGGCTTACTGGGTCTATTCTCAGTTTCTGTTAGCCCATTGGTGGTCATGGTGGAAGAAGAAGAAGAATAAAGTATGTGTAGGCCTGGATATATATTTGAGACCTTTTACTTTGCTAGTCTGCTTTGATATCTTCAGGACTGGGGGAAAGAAATACAAAATAAGTGGAAATGTAGATGTGAAAATCTTCTACTGGATCAGATTATGGGGTTTCTTCATGGGTTTGAGTATAGAGAGGCTATAACCCATTAGAGCGCAACTTGGGGATCTGGAGTGTGCATGCCTGCCTACAAAGAAACAAAGGGAAGAAACTATTAAAGCAAAGGAAGTACCTAGATAGCCTTTATCCATAATGCTTGAGACGTGTATGACTGAATGTATGATCTCATTTTGATGTACGATATGTGATCAATTTTTTTTGGGTAGAACATATGACCTAATTTTGATGTACAAAATATGTTTTTTATTTTTTTTTTATTTTTTTTATTTTTTTTATTTTTTTTATTAAGTAGTATATATGGAGATCCTAAAATATTTCTTATTGGACGAAGTTGATGATGCCCTAAAGCTATTTCTATCTGTATGGTTATGCTAGAAGCAATATCGGAAGACTATAAAAGGTTGATTATTAAATCAAATAATAAGAAAGTGATAGCTTATTTGAAGGATGGAATCCTTATTTCTCTTTTGAAGTTGAGATATATCTTGGAGGATATTCTTCTTTTGAATCTCATATTTTTAGATATATTCTTAGGGAATATAATAATTTGATTGACTCCTATTTTAAATTTTTGTATTTGTATTTATATATTTATATTTATTTTGTATAGTTAGGCCCCAAAGAAAATTGAACTCATGACCTCTTAATTTTGAGGTGTTGGTCTTTGCCAATTGAGCAAACCTCGTTGGGTTACTCTAACGGGTTTTGGTTACAAGATAATCATATCAAGCGCCAGACTGCATATTTCTTAAGAAGGGACAAATTTACCAAAAAAAGGGACAAATAACCAGTTGTTCAATAGCTAGGTGTGGTAGTGCTGCATATTATTCTGTAGTAGCTCACTTTATGCTTGGCTTACCAAGAATTCCGTTGGTATATATTTTTTAAGGTGCAAAGACTAACAAAAAGGGGAAATTTATTGAACATCCAAGGGAGAAAGCTGCATTTCAAGGTTTAGAATATCCTCCGGAAATGAAGACTTCCAAACACCCCGATGGGGGTGACCAACTTCCCATTTCGAAACAAAGTGGGCAACAACATTCAAAGATCTACTAATATGATAAAAAAGCAAGACTCAAAACAAGTTTGTAAAACTTGAACATCTGAAATGATGGATGAAATCTCAACCCGAGAAAAAATTCTTTGTCCATTGTTGAACATTATGTGTATGCAATTCAAATGTTCATGATATCTTAACTTTACATTGAAGAACCATGTATGATTGATTACTAAGAAGGCCAGGTTCTATGCAGGGTATCTATAAGTGAAGCAGCATGAGAGGTGGTTCTACAAGGAAGCATGTTCAGAGGTAGGGAATCTCACAATCACAAACACACCACACAGATTGCTGCCAAAACTCAATTCATTATCTTCAATCTACCTATCGTCTGATAACAACCTTGTATTTATAAAAAAAAAATATATATTGAAAGTCTCCTAATCGTATCAATATCGATTGAGACCGACCCCAAGACCAATCTCAAGTTTTAAGACCTTGTTCCCTAACGGACACAAGGAGTTTTTGCTTATCAATTTAACCCTCTGAACACTGTTCTCTACAAGATTCTATCATATGTAAATTCATTAATTTTCCCACACTCTAATCTAACCAAAAGATTTATAAAGATAAAAGTAAGTTGATTCACTCTCTATATGACACTTATGAGGACCCTTCATTAAAACATAAATTTTCTAAGAAATTTTCATCTATTTTTCATATAATCAATTTTTTTTTTCGTTTTGTTAATGACCCCATATATATATATATTCGATCCTTTTCAATATGGATAGTAGGAGTGTCAATTTCAAGCTTGAACCAGTCTGCCCAATATATAATTGGTTGTCCCCGATGCAAGGATGCTATCCAACAGGCGCCCAATATGTTTAAAACTACTTTATAATCTTCTTAAAGCCTATTTACAAAACCCAACTTACATAAAGCTCGTTTATATTTCGTTTAGAGATTTTTAAAGCATGTTTACTAAATCAGCACATTTAAAGCCCGATTATAGCACGGCTGAGATAAATGTCCCATTAACCTCCCATCTACAACCCGTTTAGACTGATTAAAATTCGGTAGCCAATCGACCGTTTATAAATGACCAGGCCTAGCATACAAGGACAGATTACTTAAAAACGAGCTAATTATACTACAAGGCCCTAAAATGGGAAAACCCAATTAAACCCAACCGAAATTGGCCTAGTCTGACCCAAGCTGCAAGGTTGCGCCTGCTAAACTACTAATTAATCATGTTTTGTGACCGTCGGATTGGAATTCGATCGATGCCCTCATCTCATGCTTTTATGTGGATTAGGGTTGAAAAACCCCAACCCTAGGTTTGGGTTCCTTAGCCTAGCCTAACCTAGCCCGAAATTTAACCCTGAACTTTTACATTAGAGTTAAGTCTCCTATTGGTATTTCATTTTTCTATAATATTTTAATGTATAAGATATGAATGACAAAATAGGTCAATCAACATTAATCCAAACATTGTAGAAGCCAAAATCAACCCAACCCGGCCCTAATAGGGTCGATTAGGGCCAAGTTGGATTGGTACGAATCCAATAGGATTGGGCTTGAACATGAACCCGACAGGATTGAGTTGGGTTGGTACGAATACAGTCTAGGTTGGATTTTAAAGACCTAAGGTTAAGTTAGGGTTTTAAGAAACCCAGCCCAACCCAATTCCTATTTCATCCCCTACATACTTGACTGATATCGTAAGAATATAATTTTTCAACGAAAACAAATAATGTTTTGATATGAAATCCGGCTTAGTATGGTCCAATCGGCCGATACATATCAGCACCGGTGAAGGCACTTAACGGATTGGTTTGGGATAATCTTGTAATATTACATAGAAAGGATGAACGAAAATAACTGACCCAGGATTGTTATTTTCCCACTAACAAACTATAAATCTGCGATACTGAACCTGTACACAACACTACTGGAACCTGAAACTGACTTAGAAAACCTCCGATTTCCGCCATTGTTTCATGTGCAAGAAAAATTCCACGAAACTGAGATAGAAAACCTCCGATTTCCGCCGCAGCTCTTCCTGCCCACAGCGAAGTACAGAGTAAGGTAAGGCTTCAAATTAACTTCTTCTTCTTCTTCTAGACCTTTCATTTCCAAGAAATCGATTCTTTCAAATAATCCTTTGAACCATCCTCAGATTTGATTAGCGAAGATGAAGGGGTACGGACACGTTTGGACGAGGAAGATTAGTAAATCTGCAAGACTGGATAGCTACACGCCACTCTGGGAAGCTGAAATCGACAAAGAAAACCTCCGATTTCCGGCGGTGTTTCATTTTCAAAATAGTGAGGATTCAAATTAACTTCTTCTTGTTCTCCTCTGTTTCCAAGAAATCGATAATTACTCTCATTGTATAGAGTGTTCCTTTCTTTCTGACACAAGATGAGGTCTTCTATGTAGGTGAAAGTCCTCCGCGTGAATTTCCGACGGCGGAGGAAGACGGGGACTTCTCAGTCTCAAGAAAGAAACACCCAGTGACCGCTTACCTTGAAGCGGAAGTAGTCAAAGAAGAGAAAAGAATGTGTAAAAGAAGCAGTGAAGAACATGCTCCCCATATTGAAGAAGACAGAGTTCGTTGCGTACCTGAGAATAAGAAGGAAGGGACACAGAAAGTGAGGCCAATGTTAACCTTCTGGACTTTGAAACAAGAAGAGGAGGAAATGAGAGGAGGAAACCTAGCAGATGACACGGGAATGGGTACGGCCATCCAGGCCATTACACTTGTTCTTACCAAGCTGGAAATACATCAATCGACCAGGTCATCCTCGGTGTCGCCGGAAACAAAATATACCCTAGTTATTTGCACTGAGGTTGCTATTAGGCAATGGAAAAGTGGAAGAGAGCGGATCACACCCAAAAGCGTTAGCGATGAAGGTATATCTCTGTTTATTCCAATATTATTTTCTTGATTTCATTTATATATCTTTGCAAGATTGTTCATTTTTGCAGGTGAAAATCTTCGTCGTGAATCTCCGACGGCGGAGGAAGACCTGGAGTTCTCTGGTGTGGCCATTGGTGTGCAATACAGTGGATACACCGACAATCACCTATTTTTTACAATTCCTCATCTCCAAAAGGAAATGGAATGGGCATGGGAATGGCTTACCGAGCTTCCAATCTGTGAATGCATCCTAGTAGTTATTTGCCCTGCGATGGACTTTTTTGCCCTTCCCACAAATTCCACCCCTGTCTGGGCTTTGAAACAACCGAGTTCCGAACCGGAGGATGCTGACGAAGTTGCTGATCAACTGGCAGATGGGCTGGAACCGCCAGAGGCTGAAATAACAGATGGGCCCGAACAAAATGACGTAGAGGCCCAAAATCTTCAAAATCTGGCTCACCAACCTGCTGGGCCTTCTGAGGAGAGACCGGAAGTGGAGGGGGAAGAAGACCAAGAGACTGTCCAGGTCACGGTGAATACTTACTGGAATCTGACATATCTCTACCAAGTGAGCCCTAACCTCACTATGGAAAGCTTATTGGATAAAGTTTGTGAAGAAATACCAGTGCCAACAGAATTGTGTTATTTCGTTCGTCCCGTTTTCAATGATATTATTGATGAAGACGAAGTGGTGGGCTCGTATGCCTTCGATAGGAAGGCCAGTTTTATACTAAAGGTCATGGTAATAATCTGATATTCAGTATATTCAGAAGATAAAATTGGATTGATTTCTACAATGTCCAGATCAATGCATATCGGTCATTTTTGCCCTTTGCTTTTTAGAAAAAATATTTTATTTTTGTTTTGTATTTTTAATCCCTGAAATGATACGGATAAACCGATCTAGATCTGTCAAGTCCCTCATATACCTAATGCTCCAGATTGGTTTGAGGGATCAGCCACCACGCCCATCCTACCCTATGTCCTAGATTACATCCCTAGATCCAAAAAATGGGTCTTGTTCCCTTAAATGCCCAAATGTGGGCCTAATCTCTCCCCTTGCGGATTCACCCAACCCAAATGATTTATCGCAAATATAAGAAGAAGATAAGGGAATGGGGGTTAAGATAGATTTTGAAATCCTAATCTAAGGGTTCAGATTAGAGGAAAAAAATCAATAGTATAATAAAAAATTTAACATTAAATAAAAAATTAACTTAATTAAAACTAAATGAACCAACTTAAAACACAATTGAACTAAACCCAAATAAAACTAATTTGATTAAACTAAAATGAGCCTAATTAGACCAATTGGACTAAAATAAAATCAAAACTGAACCATATAAACCTTAATAAAACAAATTAAAACTGAACAAACTTGATTAAATCTACATGAACCAAGAATGATAAATTAATGATAAATTAAAACCAAATCTATGAAATTAATTAAATTGGTTCAAACCCAACTTCACTCAAGAAAAAAGGGGAGATAATCCATTATGCTTCAAGATTCAAATCAAACTAAACTATACTAGATTTCTTAGCTCAAGGAATGATTATACAATCAAGAAAATATTTGTACTTTGAGAGCCTTTTTTTCATATATATTTTTTTTTTTGGTAAGAAGAGTGAATTAGCTAAAAATCTTAATAAGGCAATTCTTATCTCTAAAATTTTCTCCAAGAGGATTTAGGGGCGGATCCTGCTCCTCTCCAATGCGCCCAACGTCCCAATGCACATCTGATGGTTGTGAGGACCCGGGCACGTACCCTGAGGTCCTCCTAGCCATCTGATGCGCGTTGGGTGTGTTGGGGCATTGGAGAGGAACCTTACGCTTTGAAGGCAACCTTCAACCTGGATCTTAGAATATCTCACTCAAAATTTTCTTATATGACCATTGTCTCATTTTTTGAATATTTACTCTCTTGCTAGTCTCTCCCCAAAATATATGAAGGTAGCATACTAAGAATCTTTACCATAAGAACCCCGATCTTCCTCTGCATCAGAATATTGATAGATGGATATCAGACCTATCCCCATCTTATTCACCACAAATCCAACCACTCCCCGACCCAATAGTTTCTAAACCCCTCCTCCTCCTGCTCAACCAAGGCATATATAGATCAATGTCCATCTTTTCTTGTAATTACATATGGCCGTTTTATAAAATCATCTCATGATGTAGAATGAAAGGAGAGAGTCTGTGGCGCAACAATTAGCAAATCATTCGATCATGAATGCTAGAATTTACCATTCATGTAATATACTCTTAACTCCCTATCCTTTACTTTCTAATGCATCTTTCCAAACAAAATGAGTATAATTTTTTTTTCTTTTTTCATTGATAAGAATTCCAATGCAACATCTAGTCTAGTAGCCCAATCCCTTATTTTCAAAACATGTTAGTGTTTTTAGAAAAAATACTCCATTTTAATGGACAACAATTTTTGAACAAAATAACAAATACATTCTGAAAATAACCCAAATTACCTTCTGGTTTCAATTTTTTTTTGGGGGAAAATTTCTTGTACCACCCCTAAAAATCTCCATAACTTAGAGTGACCCCCAAAAATAAAAATAATATCCACTGCATCCCTAATTTGTAACACCATTAACTGAAAGTGAGAAATGACTTTTTTACCCTCTTTAAATTCTAAAAAGAGCTCATTTTTACCATTCCAAACCCTTATATTTTCTTCACCATCACCCCAGTTGTGACCCTAACTTGGCGAGTATATATAACATTAGCAGTAGCAGGCAGCAGCTGTGGTGGGTAGCTCTGCACCACATCTTCATCCGCGACCCTAGCAACAGTAGCAGCAGTGGGATTTTACAACAATTGGGGGATAAGAGAAGTAGGGTTCTATGAGGAAGAATCGATATAATAATGCAATAGTGAAGGAGTGTATCTTGTCACAGATAGAAATGGAGAGCATTTCAGAATCATTCTGCCTAGATGTTCTTCGAGTTCTATCAATACATCGATATTTTCCTCTCTCACCCTCTATATCGATTTGAGTGAATGGTAGCGAAACCCAAAGTGGAAACCGCCACAGGAGTGTCGCAGCAGAAAAATATAGCCGCTGATGAATTTCAATCTCGAAATGAACACACAAGCCTTCTAGTCTTTAGTAAGGATGAGTCCTTTTAACTCCTTCCTGCTTACATGTTAAGGTTTTTCCTTTAAATTTAAAGCCCTTAATTTTTTTTTTTTTATTCACATACTAATATCCCTTCTTTATTAAAATTTTCCCCTTCTCTTCCCTATGAACCCTTTCCTACCCAGGGAGCTTCCATAAGCAGCCAACAGCGCCTTAACATAGTTGACAACGCTAGCCTCCGACAATGCGGTGAGGAATGGATTCTAGGCCTCTCCTTCTTCGCATATTAATGAAGCAGAGCAGCGGTAGTCAAAGCAGATTTATTTTCAGTCAGAGCAGAGGTTAGAGATTTGTCGGAGTACATTTCATACACACTAATTTATTAATTAAGGCCAAGGGCATAATAGTAAGTTTACATACCCATAAGGGTAGCTTAGCCATTTAGATAATAAGAGATAGATGACATCATCACTTTACAACTAAATTCTAACGGAACGAATTTTTTAGAAAATTTCTAATGAAAGTGAGGGATATACAAACTCTTATTTTTATTTTTGGGGGTCACTCCAAGTTATGAAGATTTTTAAGGGTGGAACAAGAAAATATTCTTTATTTATTTATTTATTTATTTTTAATTCTATCGGTTCCAAACTTGGGGACAACCTCTTCTACAAAATAGTGGGTAAGGATATGGATCTTTGCCCTTTTGTGGGTCTACTATGTGATGGCTAATAGGCCAAGAAAAGGATTTGGCGATCGTAACAAATCATTTGATCACGAAAGCTAGATTTTACCATTCATGTAATATACTCTTAACTCCCTACCCCCTACTTTCTAATGCATCTTTCCAAACAAAATGAGTATAAAAAATTTTTTTTTTTCATTCATAAGAATTCCATTGCAACATCTAGTCTAGACTAGCCCAAGCCCTTATTTTCAAAACATGTTAAGTGTTTTTAGAAAAAAATATTCCATTTTAATGGACAACAACTTTTGAACAAAATAACAAATACATTGAGAAAATAACCCAAATTACTTTCCAGTTTCAAATTTTTTTTTTTAAAATTCCTATTATTATTGATGAAAATAAAGTAGAATAAAATTGAAATTATTTTTGTGTGTGTGTGTATGTATGTAAGAATGAAGGGAAATTGATGGCCATTCATAAAAGAAGGAAAAAAAAAAAAAATGAATGACGAAGTTGCCGATGTCATGCACCTCTCTCACCAGTAGGGTATCTACTACTTAAAGTCCAATGTCGGACTAGTTGGCTAGAAAACAGCCAATTGCCAGGACTAGCCTAATCATAGATCGTTCATTTTTGGTTCTTCACTTCTTCAGTTGTATCCAATAGGTGCTCTACTTAGACCATAGATGGAAAAATTAGGTTTTATTTTGGGCGAGTCACTCTATGCAAATAAAAAAAAAATTAATTAATTAAAGCGTTACTCCCTAGAGAATGTCATAATTAGAGAGATCACCCTTGCATAATATCAAATTGTGTTCACATCCCTACCGTCAGTTCACTGTTAATTGAAGAGTTAAAATGACAATTGTACCCTTTTGACTAAAACACATGACCAATTCATATTTTAACCTCATTACCCCTAGCCTTCACTCACCTTCTCCATGGAGTTCAAGGAGAGTTTTTTTGCAAACAGGAAGATGCGGTGCAAACTTCTATCATCGCTCATTGTAGCCCGTCGTTGTTGCTCTTCATGGAGAGTAAAGGATTAGAGATGCAGAGCAGCATTTTGATTTGGTGATGGAGGTTTTTTTTTATTTAGGGTTATGGGGTTGAGTGAGGGTATATTAGGTACTTCCTTTTTAGAATGGTATTTTGGTATTTATAAAAAAAATTTACCAACTGATATCAACATTTGAGGTATATTTCATAACAGTGACTGATAGCAAGGGGTGCAAGCGTAATTTGGTACTAAGCAAGGGGTGTCTCTCTAATTGTGGCACTCTCTAGGTGGTGACGCTATAAATTACCCATAAAAAACATGAAATCTGGTTAAGAGTCATGAAGTTTACCCAAGTTCAAGAAATTACTAGACCAAGTTCAAATCCGTATGAGTCGAAATCCACAATCCACAACGTCGAAATCCAAATTTAGAAACATTTTAAAGTGTATAGGGGCTAAACAATCATTTTGATAAGTTTAAAGTTTCTCCAAATATATAACATCCAATGTGTAATTCCTCTTAGTGTCATCATCGCCGGAGGGTGACAAAATTCAATGTCTACACTCATGTTTGTGTTCATACTTGCTTTATTGTTTGTGGCATCTAAAGATGGATGGATTAAACACATATGAAGATATAATTAAGATAAAGAAATCTGAACCCATTCCAGTACATCCAGCTTTAGAAACTAAAGAAGGCTTCAATTTCCTTTCCAACCTTGACCTTACTGGCTAAGGTTTTCGTTCACTTCTGCCTGCTTGCAAGGATTTTAACTAGTCCTATTAGTTCTGAAAGAAAAATTTATTGTGGAGTGTACAAACAAAGGCATACCCACATATGATATGTTACTAGTAAATGTCCACATACAAACACACGTGTGGCTGAGAGAGAGAGAGAGAGAGAGAGAGAGAGAGAGAGAGAGAGAGAGAGAGAGAGAGTGAGAGAGAACAAAATGTCCACATCAAACTAAATGTATTTCAATTGATATCCATTGAAGCAATTAGCCATTTAAATTCCAATAATGATAGACAATTAAAACAGTTTTTTTTAGATAATCAATGGCTAAATGTTATTCTAAGGTAGAGAGAGAGAGAGAGAGAGAGAGAGAGAGAGAGTTGCCCTCCTACAAATTTTAAATATTATGTTTTTCCTATTTAAAATGTATTAAATATTAATTCTTAAATTTCAAATAATGATATACAATTACAACAATTTTTTAGACAATCAATAGTTAAATGTTATTCTATGGGGGAGAGAGAGAGAGAGAGAGATATCTTGGAAGAATATCTTTCTTTTTCTTCTCTCTAAGTGATTTATTTACTATTTACATGGGAGACTTGACTCAAACTCAATTTTATTTCGACTAAACGTTGTCACTTTAATGAAGTTCTAATTATTCCAAGTGTTGAGTTGACTTGGTCCAACTAATCAATTAATATCATAAAAATATTGCTAAAAATCAACCACTTTCCCTATACAGAATTCATTTAAAAATATATTATGTTTTTTTTTTTCTATTTAAGGAACTAAGATATTCCCATGACACTACCATTAAGGTTAAAATGAAAATATAGATAAGGGACTTGGTGGATTCGAACCACCATCCTCTTGAGGTATGAAACTATTTCTCACACCACAAGTACTCTACCATTTGAGCTAAAGACCCATGCTTAAATTATAAAATTCGTGATAAAAGAATGAAGAAATACAATATGAGACTCACAAGAAAATGATCATACAAATAACAATTCATCATTTAAACAATATGTGTAGAGTATTCATAACCTTGTCCACTTCTTTTAAAGTTATGAAGCATACAAGCCCAAATCCTTACTAATTCCTTTGCCTTCATGCATTAGTTTAGGAGAAGTGATTGTTCCAGAAAGCATCATGAGAAATTGATATAGTCATAGAGTCAGACCATTCATCATAAAGAAGGATTAGTCGGTTTCTTCCTTTGGAGAAGGAAAATAAATCTTTTGTAGAGCTTCTTGTCCATTAATAACACTATCTTTGCTTGGTAAGCCAGAGTTCAACATGAGTATCTCTACATTGTGAGCCTCCTATTAAATGACAAAGAATGAATTAAGTAAATAAAACTAATATATCGAATAAGATGTAGGAACAAGACTAAGTAAACTTGCATTAAATTAATTAAAAAAAAAATACATTGAATCCCTTTATATTTGTAAATTATTTACCATAACAAATATTAGTACAAATATTTAAATTTGAACAAAAAAAAAAAAGATGGTACCTTTGCAAGGGTGGCGAAACGAAGAGGTCTTTAGGATAAATTTCACTTTGAAAGGAAGATTGATAGGGGAGAGGAAGAAAGAATGATCATGTCCTAGAAGAGCTTTAGGCTTCCATCTCATTCTCTCTATTGTTGTCTCAACAAATCCATTCCAAATATAGAGATAGACAGAGATAATAAAGAACACAAATAGGTTAACAGAAAATCCTAGTATTTTCTACTTGCAAGTCCTTTCCAAGTAAGTAATTGTTAACAATGCAACCATTCCATGAGAAACTTTGACTATTTCAAGAGATGTCAATCTTCAAAAATAAATAAATAAAATAAAATAAAATAAAAATAATATATATATATATATATTCCTTTTGACCCTAAATTCCAGTTGAATAAATAATAGATGCAGATCAAGTTTGAAAATTATGATCTGATATTGACAGATTTGAGGTAATGAGAAAATCCTTTGGAGGCTATGTTTCTTAAAACCCAAAAAGCCAGAGAATTCGATATTAGAATTTTGATGCCTCTTAAGAGGAATTGAAATTGATATGCAATTGTGGGGAAGTAAAGAAATAAAAAATATGACCATAAATTACCACCTGATCTGTAGGTATGGAATCACCACCAGTACCTTAACCTTGGAATCACGAACACGGATGAAAAAAACTTCAAAAAACTAAAGAGAATCCAATGGCTGAATCTGAGGTTTAGGTCCAATAACAGATTTAGAAACTTAGATCCTATTTTTTAGAAGATTGAATGAATCTCCAAATCAGCTCTTATCAACTTGGACTTCTAGTCAAAGGTGACAAATAACTACAGGAATTGGATCTCGAAAGATCAAAGTGATCCAACGGTTAGGTACTAGAGTATGACAGTGTCCCATACCCCAAAACAAGGCATCTGCAGGCTATGAATGTATTTTTTCATATAAGAAGCAATCATTTTCTATTCAGGAAATAGGAACCAAAAGAGTTAAGAAATTGATTGCAACTTGCAAGTAGGCCTCTTTAATCAATAACAACCTTCAGAAAAACATATAACAACCCAGAACCTTAAGGACTCTTAAATCGATAAGAAAACTTTCCCAGTAGGATACTTGATGATCAAACAAGAATGGAGACAAAAATATCAACACACGATGAGAGGTAAATATTCAGATCTGAAAATTGAGAAAATGAGAAGAAATATGCACGGAATTAAAAAAACAAAGAAAAAAAGATATGTTAAAGTCTCCCTAGATCATCCACGCTCCTGGCACCTACTCTTTAAAAAGAGGTTACAACCAGTGCGTTATGCATTGGATCCACTATCAATCATCTACGCTAGCACTTTTACCCCAAAAAATAAAATATAAATAAGCAATACAGGTAAGATAGGGGAGGGACGATTTGCAATCTAAGAAAAAGAAAAGAAAAATAACCTAGAAGGAGAGAGGGTTAGTAATTTAATTACCTGCAAGCCAACGCCATCAAAGAAGAAGGGGGAGTGGGACGAAAATTTGAAGAGATGACCTGATTCCTCTTCACGTTGTTCTAAGAGAAAAAGAAGGTTTGGGTCGTGGGTGAGGAAGTAACAGAATTTTCAAGGAAAATAAAAGATATTTGGGAAAATATTTGAGAAAGAAGGGAACGTGGGTGTGGTTGAGAGAGAGAGAGAGAGAGAGGAGGAGGAGGAGGAGGAGGAGGAGGAAAAGAAAAGTTTTTTTTAGTAGAAGAGGGAAAAGGAAAGTAGATATAATAGAAAGGGAAAAGTTATTTTTCTTATGGAAGGAGAGGTAAGAAAAGTGAGATCTCTAATTTTCTTTTATAAAAGGGTGCATGAGAGTTTGAGATAATAAAGAAACTATTTTGCAAGAAAAATATTTAGTCACTAAAAAAACAAAGGGTACCAAAAAAAATATAAGAACATAAGAAAAATGAAGAAAAGTTATAGTGAAAAAGGTAATGTATTAAAATAAATAAGAATGATAAAGTAGTTTTAAAAAATATTAGCCACGAAGCATGAATAAATGTATTTTTTTTTCATATTATCTATTAGTTATCATATTTACATAATAGATCCACGTCACCACCATGCATGTTCACCTTAAAGACTAAATCAAGAGAGAATAACGATTATAAGACTTAGTCAAACTAACATGGGGTGAGTGATTTTTTTTTTTTAAGGTATAATCATGAGAGATTACTTCAGGAAAGATAAGCTTTGTCAGTTTCTATTAAAAAAAAGAAAAAAAAAATAACATTCGGATGATAAATACATAATAATCATACTATTTCTAAGGCTTATTGACTTATTCAATAAAACTTTTTTTATTTTTTTACATGGGATAAAATTCAGTTATAATTTGGTTGGATGTATGATTTGTGAATTTTAAAAAATCTATAAAATTTGAGAATTTTTTATTTGATTTGAGTTCAGATGGAATTAAATAACTAGAATTGGGATAAGCCGTATGATCGACGAGCAAACAATAGTCAGGGACAAATATTCAACACTTAAAAAAAATAAAAAATAAAAATAAAATAAAAAACTCACATACACAAAAGGAAATAAAATTTTTAGGCTTAACGTTTATGGTTCCAAAGCTTTGGGAAAAACCCAAGTCAATGGGATGTTCACGGACAAGTGGAGGAAATGGGAGATGAAGAGAGAGAGAGAGAGAGAGAGAGAGAGAGAGAGAGCGTTAAACACACATGCAAAAGTATGAAAGAAAAAGTAAAGAGAGAGATGATAGAATTAAAACACACACATGCGAAGGATGAAAGAGACGGTTATGAATTACCTATTTCTGTCTCTTAGGTCAAGAAAGAGAGAGAGAAGTGTGAGATTCGATGATCGAAACTTTGAAGAGAGAGAGAGAGAGCAGTTATCTTTACCAAAAAAAAAAAAGAAAATGAAGGTGCCTAAGAGAAGGAACGTGAAAAAATAGAGCGGGAGATAAGATTTTTGCTGGGAAAGTGCTTGTATTACCATTGAATTTATTGCAGTATGCTAGAATTTCAACAACGGTAAGTATAATCCATCTCCAAATGGTGTAATCAACACTAAAACACTTTTTATTTGGGGTCTTTGACGACATTTGTTTAGTAATGCCCCCATAATGAGACATCAAATAGGGATCCAATTAAAGCAAAAATTATATTTTAAAAAAATGAAAAATTTCATGTTCCACACCTAATTTTTAACATAATTAGGTGTTACCCTTCGTTTTGACAAAATATCTACTGCACCTCTGATGCATAACGTCATTAGTAGGAGTGTAATTCTGGCCCTGACGATCTAAAACCCACCCTGGCCCATCCTGAACCTGAACAGAGCTTGGGCTAAAATTTCTAACCCTAAGGTCGAGTTAGGGTTGAAAGATACAGACCCAAGGTCAAGGTTGGGCCGACCCTGCTTCTCCTACTTCTAGATTAAAGCACTTGATTTAAAACCAACCCAACATGGATTCGTTGAACCCAGAAGTCTATGGGCTCACAGCCCAAAAACATGTATTGAACCAATCACAAATGAGCCCAGCTCATGCCATATTTATGATCCTCAAAGAAAACTGATTCTATATAGACCCTTTGATTGAGAGTAGCGGCAATGAATGATCGCAACTCTTGATTTTAGGGTGATATGGCAATAGGGGAATTTGCCCAAGGCTTTCAGAGAAGTGGCTGCCACCTCAAACGGTGAGAAGTGAACCAGGGTGCTACCTAGCCAAGAGAAGATGACATGGAAAGCGAAGTTTCAGAACCAAATTACAAGTGAGAGTCAGTTTGGTGAAACGAACAAAAGTATCAAATCAAAATGATAATGGGGAAGGAAAAGCGTTAGGATTCCAGATCGAGCTAAGAAAAAGCTCCCAAGATAGATCATGAACAAGTAATAAAGAAAATAAAATTAAAGGATAAAAGAATTAGTTGAAGTTGCAGCGGCACATCAATTGCAAAATTTCATTTATGGGATGACAAGCAACCTCAGATCATATCGTTGATGTTGGTGAACAAATCCAAGCACATGTCAGGGCTAATCAGGGTCAACCTAGCTCAGGGCCAAGGGTGTAAATTGGTTCAGTTTTGATTTAAACGGTGTGGATCGATTCGGTTCACATTTATATGACTAAAACCATAATCGCACCATTTACTAAACGGTTCCACTTTCTGAAACTCTGACCGTTTAGTAAATGGTTTCAATTTCCACGGTTTTTAAATCATGTCAGTTTCATAGTTTTAAACGGTTTCGGTTTCGATTTATTCTATACGGTATGTAAAACAGTTCACAATCGATTCGTTATAACTTGCAACCGTCTCTAAACTGAAAATCATAAGCTTATCCAAAAATAATTGGCAACCACAAATAAGAGATTTTATATTAGCGATGGTATGTCTTAATTTGATAATCTAGTGCTATTTCTTTGCATGACCATTCTCAAACATATAGAACTAATATTATACAACATCCAAGTCCAGCCTTCTATAGCATAAAATATTAAAATGACAGGTGGTTCAGCCAAAACACCCCATCTGTGATAACATAATAACATAGTAACATATATGGATTATAAGTTCATGATCTAAAGCCTAAACTTGAATTGAATTGCAATAAATCAAACAAAAGCAGGATGGACACTTAATTTAATTGTTAATTATTATATGGATTACTGCCCCTGCTTTATTTAATTGTTATATGGATTGATCGGATCGGTTTAAACGATTAGGTTTAAATGGTTTCAATTCAGTTTGAAACCAACGGGTTTCGCGGTTAAAACAGACCCGACCCATTTAGCTAATCAGCCTGAAACTGGAAACTATAACCACGCCATTTACTAAACGTTTTATGGTTTCAATATAAACAGATCGGTTCAGTTTCGATAAACGGTTTCAGTTACAAATTCATATCCTTAAGTCTGGCCCAGCCCCAAGGGCAGTTTGGGGTTAGATTTATTGGCCCTGAGTTAGGTTTGGACTAGGCCTAGACCAACAAAGGGAACTCATTGTTGCATTAGGGTTTTAAAAAACTTGGCCCAACTTGACCCTGTTGCAATCCTAGCCACTAGCTTAAAATTCGAAAAGACACTTTTGACATGTTATGTCCCCCTCTATAATAACAGTGGTTATTATATAGAAATGCAACAATGGTCTGAATCAAAGCAGTGGTGGTTGTTGCCCTATAGGTGCTGCCTTTCCATTGCGATCATCCATGACAACATCAATCGCTAACCATTGCCAACAACACCAACCTTTTACTGGCATGTGCATCATCCTGTCACTTGCTTAAGCATCACCGATGCAACACAAGTCATTGCAATCATAACAACACCGTTAATGAACCTCTATACTCCTATGAAATGCAAGATCTGGTAATCTAAAGATCTAATTAAAGTGGTTGGTTGAAGCGATAGTAATAGCTTTTGTAGGAGCTTCTTCAACTGAGATTCAATGTGTTCGTTAGTTCGTCTCCATCAAAGAAGGAAGGGTAAGCAACGAAGTTATAGAAACACTAATTGATTTCATCTTGATTTGGGGATATTTGTAAAGAAGGGCAGAATGGTAAGTTTACCATTTCTTAAGGGTAGTTTCGCAGTTTAGTAAATATTGATAACCTGATGTCACCATTTAATGATTTTTCAACTACCAGAATGGATTTATTTGTGATTTCGTTATGCAAATGGGGGAAGTACAAGATATATATATATATATATTTTTTTTTTTCAAATGCGAGGGTTACACCAAATTACATTTAAAATTAGGGGTGGTACATGAAATTTTCCTTGAAAAAAGGGAAGTAAGAACCTTGTAAGGCACCCCAGACACATAGGAGGTCAAAATGACTACCTTGCCCCCTATGAAAGGTGGAAATTCTATTGCATTTGATGCTTCAGCATGTGCTCCCATTGGCCCTTGTGTTGGTGCAAATCCATGTTGCCTTATAGGGAACCCCTCCCAAAAATGAAAATAAAATGGACTTTTCTATACTTTGGCAGTTAGGGCATCACAAAACACAAATTTGGGGTATCAAAATGAAGAAGAAATTGAGAAGGGAAGTTGAGTACAAGGGATTTACCTGCTGCTCACAACTAAATTGTAACATGCAACTCTCTAGATGAGGGAGTTGGTTTTCACTAGTGTGTGTGTGTGTGTGTGTGTGTGTGTGTGTGAGAGAGAGAGAGAGAGAGAGAGAGAGAGAGAGCCAAGGAATGTTGGTCTCATGTAGATTATGGTTGCAATTGAGGACAATGCATAGTATGAGGTTGGGCAACAAGCAAGAGAAGCTAGGGTTTAAGGACATATGCCACTTCCTGATATCTTCAGGATTAAAGGTGATTTGACTTGGGAATATCAATAATACTTTTCGCTTCTGTTTGTTCTATGATATGATTTCTCTATAGTAGCTTACTTCTGCCAAGGCATTTTGGTTAGAGAGAGAGAGAGAGAGAGAGAGAGAGAGAGACTGCTTGTGTGAAAGAGTGGGTAGGGAATGGTGAAAAAGATTTAATAGATGAGCTGTAAGAACATATAGAGGTTATAAGAATGGAGGAGTAGGAAGGGATAGGGCTCGATTTTAATAGTGGGAAAGGATATATATTCGGTGATGTTAACATATAAACACTACATGCTCAAAATATTTCCAAATACTGCGGAGATTAGTAAGAAAAGCCTTCAATATTATATATTACAACATTTTTCAATAAATGCCACTAAATACTCATATATACGACGGCATTTAATACAAAAAATGCAGCAAAATACAATAGTGTTTTGTACAAAATACCTCAAGTATTTTTATGTACCACCTGCTGATAGGATTATAAACGGAAATTTTCAATATTTAATACAAAATATAATATACTATGGTTGTTTGTATGAAATGCCGCTGAAGACCTCCACCAAGTGCTGCCGTTGACCACTTTCCTTATAGTGATTGTGTGACCGCTAAAGAGTGCTCGAGATGATGAAGTTCTTTACTTATAATGATCGTGTGACCGCTAAAGAGTGCTCAAGACGATGAATTTAGGGCTCTGTTACAAGGACTTCAAGGAGCGCACCTACAAGGAGGGATGAAAGGAAATAGGGGTTTGGACACAAATTGTAGAAAGGATAGCCTTGGGATATGTTTGCCTTATTAGGTCTAATAGATCCTTAGCAGTGGTAGCTAATGAACTGGCTAGGAGAAAGCTAGGTTTAGTAAATTAAGAGATTGTATTTTGAATGTGAAATCATTTTGGTTATCTTAAAAAGGAATCAATACATGTTTCTATAGAAACGCAACCCTAAAACGATGTAAAAGATAATGAAAAAATAGAACAAACAATGCACACATATTTTATGAGGTTCGGCAATGTTGCTTACATCCCCGGTGAGATGAGATCCTGCTTCATTATCAATGGAGAATAGGGTTACAACGCTCGTCCCTCACACCTCTTAGTATTGCTTGCATTACAGAGAAAGAAACCCTAGCTACAAATATATAGCGAAAATCTTAATCTGGAAAGTACACAATTGCCCTCAAATCAAAAATTTGAGCGGGGGAATGTGCCCCCTACACCCCCTGCCCCCTTTGCAACCCCCACGGCCTGCTAACCGGCCAGTGAGACCGTCATCCTGCCTGTCGAGGCGCTGCACCAGTACTCCCTGGGTTAAACTATGACGGAATACAAGACATCATACACCAATAGTTTCTCCATTATGTGATAAAAACCATATCACGAGCTTCCCATAATTTTAACTATATATACATGATAAGCAAAAAAACCGAAATCAAACAAATAATAAATAAATAAGAGAAACTGAAATAAACTGAATACAAGTCAAACCAAGATTGAATCTAATCAAATCAAATGAAATCTTTTCTTATTGGTTTGGTTTTAGAGTCACTCATTCTTATACTAAATAAAACCAATAAAACAATATCAAACCAGACCAAACTGAATGAGATCAAAGACACTAGAAAGCTTGATATATGTTATTCCAGTTTTTTTATTTTGAAACAAAGGTCGACTTTGGTCCAAAACGGAGTCGGATCGTCAGTATTCAAATTGAATAGCAATGAACCACGAGATGGTTGAACCTTCAACCAAGCCATAAAATCGCACTATCCCTATCATAATTAGTTATTAGCCAGCAATGCATAATCGTTAACGAGACCAGATGAGGGCATCCATTAGATATCATAGTTTTCAATCCATCATCGTTGGTAGGGCATCCCATGATAACGAGATTCTTCAATGTCTTGAATTTAGAAATCTCCTCGTCACCAAAGGTGTGGGACCAACAAACTGCTAACCGCTCCAACTTCTGACAATTGCTAGGGAGAAGATGACAAGTGTAAGTAGTTGGTTGGATACTGATGAAGGCATATCTCACTAACCACGGCACGATCAAGGAGCATCCTAATGAATGCTGCACTGCTACTCCAACCCTTCATCAGGCCATGCTGCCACCTTGGCCCTTCACCAGCCCAAGCTGTCACCTCGGTATCTCATCGGGCAGTGCTGTCACCTCGGCCCCTCACCAGCTAGAGCTGTCACCTCGGCATCTCATCTGGTCGTGCTGCCACCTCGGCCCCTCATCAGCCCGAGTTGTCACCTCGGCATCTCATCTGGTCGTGCTGCCAGCTCGTCCCTCCATCAGCCCGAGCTGTCACCTCAGCCCAACATCATCAAACAAGGTTCCCAGAAACGTGCTCTTGTCCACTCCTACATTCAAGCAACTTAATCCCTGATCACAAGGACATGACTCTATCCACTACACGTCATCAGAGGCATTCACTGTCACACCCCGTTCACCCTGAACCGGAGCGGTGACCGAGTTAACACCGGTTAACCCAAACCTGCCAGGATCATCAGATACTGTATTCCACCACAGCATACACACACTAACATCAATTCATCAGATCAGCGGAAGACTTAGTTTTACCTGTAAATAATTCCCATATACTTGATACCCAAATGGTGATACAATAATTATATACATTTGGGCCCGAAGGCATGATATATACACAAAAAGAATAAGATTCAAATAGCAAGTATATACAGGAGTTCATCAAAATCATCAGAGTACACAGCTCGGCTCGGTATCAAGGCTGGAGCTCAGCTCGGCATCAAGGGTTGTGCCCAGCTCGGCATCACATAGAAGAGCTCAGCTCGGCCTCGGTAGTGGAGCTCAGCACGGCCTCCAAGGTGGAGCTCAGCTCGGCCTCAGAACTGCTGTCCCGCAGCACAGCTCTCACACGCGCAGTCTACGCCGTGCTCAAACTCCTCAGGGGTCCACCAGTCCTCTTCAGGAAACTCGACTGTGGGACCCACCCCCTGCTCCTCAGATGCATGACCTGCAAAATCATCTAAAAAGGGGTGTACACGTGGAATGAGCTCACTAGCCCAGTAAGTAGAGAGGTGGACCACACACAACAGTCCACACATCACAACACATCATATGCACTACATGCCATGCAATTCATTTTAAATCACATACACCTAATCAACATTACTAAGTCTTTGGTTTTAGTGCTACTACAACCACAGTGCGCGTATACTCTGGGTACGAGCCGCGAACTCCCTCCCGCGATACGCCCATAGGGCTGTTGGAGAAGGCCCACCGTGAGTACTCAGAAAAATAAAGACAATGCCGTCCACCGGCTCTCAACAGAAATGTAAATAAATGAAATAACAGTGCTGACTCCAGCAATTTAAAAGCAGTACGATTGGCCCTCTTGAATGTACCACCGGGGTTGCCGACTGTCCTACATGACTCGCCGGGCGTAATGCCTAACCGCCACAGTGTCCGACAACCGCGACCCCTGCTTCCCCCCAAATGGCAACCCAACACCTTAACCCCTGTTGGGAAGGGTCGTAGCACGGGATGGTGAAAATCCTAATGCCGCATGCTCCTATATGACAGTACGACTGCATAGTGCCTCCGTGTCCCATACCACGGGCCACCAATACATTCGTTTCCAAGCCGACCACGGCATCTAGTCTATCAATGCATTATGCTCCATGATGCCCACATTCAACATATAACATCTCATTTAATTTGCAATTGAAAGTAAACATAGCATTTATGCACATCAATGAGTGGAATGACTAATCTATATAGCATATTCATGATGACATGACTAGATTATATATAGTTATATGAATGCCAAACAAATGCCTTGAAACAAGGCCAAAAGTCCTCTCTCCACTTACTTATAACGTACAAGGATTCCCACTTGGTACGGGTGAGATCCGGAGCGAATCGGGTTGGATTTGGTGAACCTAACATAATTGAGTGGGGTTAGTACTTCACCATTTTAGAATCAAAATTAATGAAATCCTATGTTAAAATCGTGTTTAGAACGTCGAAAGAAGGTCACACGTCCGATTTGGGTTCGATCGGACCTACGGATCACCTTCGGGGCCAAACAGGTGGGTAAGACAGGTGGGCTGTCTACCCGCCGGTTATACCCACCGGTTATGACCGGCGGGTACCTACCCGCCGGTTATACCCGCCGGTTGTACCCGCCGGTTTGGCCAGGGACCTCTGCCTTCTCAGGTGGGTACTCTCAGGCGGGTAGGTACCCGCCGGTTGTACCCACCGGTTTTGGCGGGAATGACTCTGTCTCTTCTCCATTTTCTCCATCCTTTGGGGAATCAAATGGGCTTTCCCCCACCCATTCTTCACACCTTTGAAGTCCTATAGGATGGTTCTAACCTAGATCTAGGTTAGATTCAAGTGAGGGAAACCATCTTACCTTCTTTGCCCAAAAATGACTTCAAACCCTTCAAATCACTTCCAACTCACAATGCTTCTTCTACCTTGTCAATATCTCTTCAAATCCTTCAAGATCAACACATAAATCATCTATTAAACCTTAGATTCATCATTTCAAAGGTTATTTACAAGATCTCAAGAAACCATACTCGAATCAAGGGTTTAAAGCTTGGGTATGGTGAATGTTCATAAAACCCAACTTTTCTTACCTCCAACTGTAGATCTAGAGTTGAAGATTATTCTCCCGACACCGGAATGGCAAGATCGAACTTCGGCGCCACTGAAATCCTTCCCTTCTTCCTCTTCCTTTCTTCTTCCCTTTCTTTTCTCTCTCCTCTTTACTTTTCTCACCAAACGTACGAGGGTAATAAATGGAAAGAAAAGAAATCATAAAGCCTTATATACTATTCCTAATTAAGTGAATAGTGTTGGATGGGTCACTCAGGTGGGTGGGTGTACCCACCTGTCCTACCCACCTGAGAGCCAAGACTCGGGCTTTTGACCGGGTTCGGACCTCGGCTCGAACCCCACCCCAGGCATACGATGTAGCATACGTATATACCTTAAAATACAGATATAATACCTGTTTTATCCGTACATAGCCTTATGGTAGGTGCACGTACACGGTTTGGGCACTCCCGTCTCTTCTGGCACTGGCTCGGACTTGTCGGGCCAGCTGGTGTTTAAGGTCACCCGTGCCATCATAGCCCATAAGGAACATGTTCTAATTTCCTCTAGCTCGGTTCCTGCATGGTTAAACCGATTCAACCGCGAAATCAGACCGGGTTTAAGAAGCGGGGCATTACAGTTACTCTATGTATTATTCTGGTATAAAACATTAATATTATCATTAGAAGTGCCCCCAAAGGTGTTGGGCCATTCTTCTTTGAGATGTCCACCAAGCACAAATCTTAACCAAATTGACTGATGATGGCTCTCTAGGAACAATAGCCTCAATTTGCCTCAATTCTCTTGATTAGGCTATCCAAATGGGCTTCCTTGGCTACAATCCCATCCACAAAATATCCTTTTTCCTCTTATGGTTCTTTCACTCTCTTGGGTTGATTCCCACTCACGGGTTTTGTCAGCTAAGTCAAGTAAGAATTCTCATGCCTTTTTTCATCTGTAAAGGATGTGAATCCCTCAGGGCACATAGACTCTATCATTTGTTTAGTTGGGTAATCAATACCCTCATAAATTATTTGACATAAATGTCATAGGTCTAGGCCATGGTGAGGGCATTCTTGGAGTAGATCGTTGAATCTCTCCATAAGTTTGGAAAATGACTCACTAGGCTTTTGCCTAAATTGAAGGATATCACTTCTAAGCTTATTGGTCTTGTGAGTTGGGAAAAACTTCTTAAGGAAGACAACTGTGAACTGTTCCCATGAGGTTATAGAATTTGTGGGTAACCCATACAACGACTTCTTAGGTTGGTCTTTCAATACAAAAGTGATAAACCTAAGCTTAACATCATCATTAGAAAGCTGTTGGATCTTAATTAGAATACAAACCTCTTCAAATTCCCTTAGAAATAGGTATGGATTCTCAGAGGTCAACCCATGGAAGTGGGGTAACATAGTGATGTATTGAGATTTGAGTTCAAAATTATTGCCCTGAGTGGTAGAACTATGCAGGAAGGATGGGTTGTTCTCGTAGGGTAAAACCTATCTTTCAGAGATTTAGGTGAAGGGTTTTGCTATTGGTCTCCCACATTGAAAAGTTGTAAAGAGAGCAAACGTATAGGGTCACTACTTGTTGGATCTCTTCTTTCTAACCAATTCTTAGTATTACGTATCCACCTAACACTCCTTCAACAGAAAACTACCCACAACTAGAGTAAGACAAGCACAAAATAATCGATAGCAATGGATTTTTTTTATGATTTTTTTTTGTTGATTTTTTTACCTTTTTGGGAGCTTACCGGCAAGGATCCGGGGTTGCTCAGGTCAATTCCTGAGGTACTACTATAGGGCGAAACCTATCTTTATCATACTGTGAGGCATGGCGACCTCTACCGATACAACTATTATTGCAAGTTATTTTTCTCAGGAATTCAATAAAAGAAAAGAAAAAAACAAAACAAAGCACTCCGATTTACTAAAAGAAAGCGAAAAATAACATGGAACTGTCCCCCCGGCAATGGCACCAAAAACTTGTTTGAGATTTTAAATGTAACCGCAAGCGTACGAATCAATGTAGCTACGGGTCAAACTCAGGGAGAGCAGCCACTTTATTTATTTTTCTTTTAATAATGTGAAAGTGAACCTATTAATGGTTGTGATCTAATTCTAGCTACCGTCCTAAACATATGTATCTAAAATAATGTCCTAACCATTTGTCATCTAAGAATTTAAAGACGCAAGTCATGCAATTAAAATTAAATAAATAAATAACAAAAAATAAACAACCCATGCAATTAAAAAAAAATAATAAAGGGAAAAAATATTGATATAAAAATTAAAGTAAAAGAAAGGGGATAAAGCTAGAGAGAGACTCACAAGTAGGTTTCTCTACTTAGCCTGAGGGATGTATCATAATATGAGCTTCCCTACTTAACCAGAGAGTCACTCTTACAAGGGTTACTCTACTTGGCTTTAGAGAAAGGGAGACAATTAAAATAAAAGCAATAAATTGATGATTCTATGGCTAGGAGGGGCAAAGACAACACATACACTAGCCATGAACCTTGGGGGAAAGGGATAGCAGTAATATAATGACTGAAATTAAAATCCTAAATTAAGAAAGAAAGGGTAGTCAGAAGAGGGAATGAAGGGGGGAGAGAAGACTATTGAGGGGCCTACTTACTTGAACTTCAATCCTTGAACTAAAAACTTGATCGATTTGAGATACTACCAATACTAAAAACCAGATTTGGAATAAACCAAATCTGAAATTTCTAGTACTAGAGAAAACAAATCTAAAGAAAAAAAAAATGAAACTTGAAAGACACGCTTCATAGCTTGTTCTTGTCACCTAGAACTAAGCCTAGAACTGGAACTTGAAGATTACAACTTCAATTGCTTAAACAATAAAAATAAAAAACTGAATAAAAAACAAAAGTGCTTGCATTGATTGAATAAAAAGAACTTACAAAAGTGTTTAAAGCATAAACCTAGAACTAGAGCTAGAGAAAAAGATAGAGCAACTAAAAAAAAAAACCCAGAAGAAGAATTAAGTATCTCCCCTCCTCTTACATGAGTTGTATTTATAAGGAATGGGGAGGTAGGGTAACAAATTTCTCTTTCCTAAAAGGGAGAATCTCACAATTGGTAGTGAGATCTTTTGAGACCAAAAGTGCTAAGGTGGAGGAGAGAGAAGATTTGGACAAGATTTATTTCACCATTTTTTTTTCTTTTCTTTTTCTTTGTCTTCTTCTTCTCTTCTTGCACAGGAACCTCTTCCACGATTTTCCTTGCTTCTAATTTGATGTGGAAATCCCCTCCATGCCTTTAGTGCTTTAAGTGAGTGAAAAGTAGGAAATCTTTAACAAAATTCTCCAAAAAAAAAAAAAACAACCATGAGATTCGAACTTGAGACCTCTTGGTGAGCAAGGGAATTTTGCACACCATAGCTCACCAACTACACTAAGTAGTTATTGCAAGAGAGATATGATGCCCGATAATGCTTAAAGCCTTTAAAATACAAAACCTGCAAAAAGAGAGTAAAACCGAAGGTAGCTCCATTCTAAATATATAAAATGCATGTTTTATTACCGTAGATTTCACACATAAATGTGCTGATCAGTATACCTCTAGGAAATGACTAATCATATCATGGAAGATGACATTCATGGCCCTTTGATAGGTGGCCCTTTCGTTTTTAAGACTGAATGGCATTACCACCCATTCAAAGGTCCCTAATGCCCCCAAGCATCAGAATGCAGTTTTGGGAACATCTTCTTCTGCTATGAACATTTGGTTATATCCTGTGTGGTCATCCATAAAGGATAGGATCTGATGTTTGGTGGAAGAATCCACCAACATATCCACCACGGGCATTGGGTATTCATCCTTAGGTGGTGCTTTGTTTGGATCTCTAAAGTCAATGCACACCCTGAGTTTGACGTTCTTTTTCACAACTAGGACTACATTTGCAACCATTCAACATACCTGGTGGATCTTATGAAACCAGCCTTGAACAATACTGATCTCATCTTTTATTTTCAGGATGACCTCCATAGCCATCCGTCTGGAGGGCTTCTGAATAGTTTGTACCGACTTTTCATGGGCAGCCGATGTTCAACGAGCCTACGGCCTAATCCTGGCATCTTAGAATAATCCGAAGCAAGACAAGTTTTATTAGTCATAAGTCTGGTTGTAACAATTTGTTACAAAAACTATTTCTTGCAAGGGATCCTGGACTTTAGCCAATGTCTCTTCCATCTTTGGCAACGTTGGTGGTAGGTTTTTGATTTCGACACGTAGGTTGTACTCCTGTCTGCTAGTCATAACAGATGGCGTGCCCACCTATTCTTTGCAGATGACACCTTTATCTTCTGTAGAGCCACCCAAGAAGATTTAACCACTATAAGATACATTCTTGATCTTTTTTCTGATCTCTGAGGATTAACTATTAAGTTTGATAAAAGTGGGTGAGCTTTCAATTCTAATACTAATGAAACAACCAAGAAGCTTTTGTGTAAAGTTATTGGTATCAAGGAAATGAATGATGAGACCACATATCTGGGGACCAGTTTGTTCCACAAACGAGCCAAATACTTGTCTTTCACCAAAACCATTGATAGAGTCAAGAACAAACTCTGCCTTTGGAAATCCAATCTTTTATCCTTTGCGGGGAGAAGTATTTTACTTCAATCAACTCTTGCATCTGTTCCTTCATATCTAATGTCTTATTTTTCTTTTCCTAAGAACATTTGTAAGAAATTAGATTCCATCAACTTTCATTTCTGGAATAGTGACATTGACAAGGCCTAAAAAACACATCTCATTAGATGGGGAAAAAAATCTCCCAACCCAAATCTTTGGGAGAACTTGGAATTAGGGACTGATGAGCACAATAATCTGTGAAATCTTAGGGATATAAGTGTACATTTTGCCCCACTTTGGAGAGTAATACTTTTATTTTTCTTGTTTTTTTTAGTTTCCAAGTTTACAAGAGAAAGTGCTTAAAGTGAATTAGGAACTAGTCCAAAGGTGAGACCCACTCATTGGTACCACATCCTCTCTCCTACAAAATCCTGAAGATTATTCTCTCTCCTTGCCACCTCACAAGATCTTAAAGATACTATGCAGAGATTCCTTTCTGATTTAATCAAGATTGCAAGATATTGGTTAATATTGCAAGGAACGAATAGAATTTGTTAATTTTGGAAATGGATTTTCTCTTTCCTCACACAATATCTCAGAGAATGAGGATTTTTACCAAGATTTTATTTTATTTTATTTTCTTTCTTTTCTTAAAGAAGACTTGTAGAAGGAAGGAGGTAAGACAAAAGCCCTATAAAAGCCCCTTCCTCCCCCCTCTTAATTATTATTCCCTGAAAGGAGAAGGAAGGTTGGAATGCCAACAGACGTCTATTATTGAATTCACCCGACCCGCCATTTTGGGAA
>NC_056566.1:25350225-25373958 GCF_013358625.1 Macadamia integrifolia | reverse complement strand
GCCTAATCAAGAGAATTGAGGCTATTGTTCCTAGAGAGCCATTATCAGTCAATTTGGTTAAGATTTGTGCTTAGTGCCAGTCCCCTGGACATCTCCTAGAAGAATGCGCCAACACCTCTAGGGGCACTTCTAATGATAGTGTTAATGCCTTATACCAAAATAATCCATATAGGAATACCTACAATCCAGGATGGAGAAATCACCCAAATTTCTCTTGGAATCAGGGCAACCAAGTAGGGCCTTCCAATTTCCATAATCAAGGTCAACCTGGACTCCAAAGGCCTCCCTTTGCACAATAATATTTTTCTAAAATACTTTCCCTAGGTCAAATATAAGACCTCAAGCTAGTTTTCCTAGGGCCCCTCTCCTATCATCTTATCAGCAACCCCCTGGGTTTACCAACACTGGAGAGGCAAGTAGAATAAGTGACTTGAAAAAAAATATGGCCCTCCTCATGAAAAGCCATCAAACTCTTACGAGAGAACTCACTCAAGTTGTCTCAATTATGCGTCAGAGGGAGAAAGGAACTTTACCCAGTCAACCAGAGCCTAACCCTAGGCATCATCAGTCTGTTAATTCACAAACATCAACTAATGCACCACTGAATATAGTACATGGTTAGACCCAACAAGGGCCCTCTAATTAATGTAATGTTGTTTATGCCCTTAGGAGTGGTAGAGAGTACCAACAGAGCGTTCTTAAATCTTTCTCATCTATTACTCATGTTAACTCTCCTTCAGTTGAGGACACCAGTGTGCCTCTTGTTTCAAGTTCGCCTGATGAACCTAAAGATTTTTCTAAAACTAAAGATGATTTGGTTGAGGAAACCAAAAATGATTCTTCTGAACAGGGGCAAATCCCTAACAGACCTTATGTTCATCCTGTCCCATTTCCTAATCGTTTGGTAAACAAAAGAAAGACTGCTTCCTTGGATAAAATTTTAGAAGTCTTCAAAAAGGTAGAAGTGAACATCCCCCTTTTGGATGCCATATCCCAGATCCCTGCCTATGCAAAGGTACTAAAAGATATTTGTACTCACAAACGTATCACTAGTGTGCCCAAAAAGGCATTCTTGGCAGGTAACATTAGTTCCATAATTACTCAGCCTATAGCGGCCAAGTATAAGGATCCAGGGAGCCCTACCATATCTTGTGTCATAGGCAACACCTACATTGAGCATGCCTTACATGACCTTGGCGCAAGTGTGAATCTTTTACCTTACCATGTGTACAAGCAACTTGGATTAGGAGAATTGAAAGCCACTGGAACTACTCTTCAGTTGGCAGATAGGTCTGTTAAAATTCCTAAAGGGATGGTTGAGGATGTCTTACTAAAGGTGGGGGAATTTATTTTCCCTATTGATTTCATTGTGTTAGATACCAAGCCCTTCTCAACCAAGGATGAGATCCCAATAATTCTAGGAAGACCATTCTTGGCTACCAGTAATGCATTAATCAACTGTCGGAATGGTTTCCTAAGATTATCTTTTGGTAACCAAACTGTTGAGTTTAACATATTTAGAATAGGCAAGCAACCACATATGGAAGAAGAGATTAATATGATTGAGGATTTTCTAGATTTTTCTGATGATTTAATTACCAACTTTGATATTAATTTTGATTCAGAATTCCAAGAGTGTATGGATGAGTTGGATGATGATAGTGAAAATTTCTTTTCTGAAGTCTTGAGTCTTCACACACCTGTGGAGCCCTTAGGACCCCTTTCCAATTCCATTCCCAAACCTTCTATAGTTGGGCTCCCTAAGCTAGATTTTAAGCAGTTACCATCTAATTTGAGGTATGCTTTCCTAGGGTCTGACCAGACTCTTCCTATAATAATTTCTTCAAATTTGACTTCTAGCCAGGAAGAGGAGTTACTTAAAGTGTTAAAAGATAATAAGGAAGCCATACGTTGGACCATAGCTGATATCAAGGGTATAAGCCCTTCTATTGTGCAACCTCATATACATCTTATGGAGGATTCCAAACCATCCACGGAACCCCAAAGAAGAGCTAACCCAGTGATGATGGAAGCTATTAAGAAAGAGATCCTAAAGTGCTTGGATCATGGAATAATTTATCCTATTTCTGACAGGCAATGGGTAAGCCCAGTTCACGTAGTGCCTAAGAAGTCTGGTGTGACTGTAGTTCCCAATACCAATAATGAACTAATTCCAACCCGTGTCCAATCTGGGTGGAGAGTGTGCATAGACTATAGGAAACTTAATATGGCAACCTGGAAGGACCACTTCCCATTGCCATTCATTGACCAGATGTTAGAGAGGTTAGCTGGATATGAATACTATTATTTTTTTATGGATATTCCGACTATAAGCAGATCCCAATTGCTTTAGAGGACCAACATGAGACCACTTTTACATGCCCATATGGAACATTTGCTTATAGGAGTATGCCTTTTGGGCTTTGTAATGCCCCTGTTACGTTCCAACGATGCATGATGAGCATATTTTCTGACATGGTTGAAAAATTCTTAGAAGTATTTATGGATGACTTTTTAATTTATGGGAATTCCTATTCTGAATGTCTTCATCATCTTTCTCTAGTTTTGAAAAGGTGTATATCTAAAAATTTGATTTTGAATTGGGAGAAATGCCATTTCATGGTTAAATCTGGTATTATTTTATGCCATGTAATATCCAAGAAGGGAATGAAGGTAGATAGAGCCAAATTGGATTTAATTGATAATTTACCACCTCCTCAATCTGTTAAGCACGTCCGATCTTTTCTAGGGTATGCGGGCTTCTACAGAAGGTTTATTAAGAACTTTAGTCAGTTAGCCCGACCTCTCACTTCATTACTTGTCAAAGATCAAACTTTTGAGTTTTCTAAAGAGTGCCTAGAATCCTTCAAACAAGTTAAGAAGGAGTTGACCAATGCACCCATTGTTCAACCACCTATTTGGACTGAACCTTTTGAACTGATGTATGATGCTTCAGATTTTGCCATAGGAGCAGTTTTGGGTCAAAGGATTAATAAGTTGCCCACTGTCATTTATTATGCTAGTAGGACCTTAAATGATGCACAACTTAATTATACAATCACTGAAAAAGAATTTTTAGCGGTTGTGTTTGCATTAGAAAAGTTACGGTCTTACTTAGTTGGTTCACATGTGGTGGTGTATACTCATGGTTTTAAGTATCGGTGCGTATCGTGCCGTATCGGCCGATACGTATCCGTATCGGTAGGCATCGGCACGATACATACCGATACGCTACGGGAATTTTGGGCCCCCTTTTACGTATCGCTGTATCGTGCGTATCGTACCGTATCGGTACCGATACGTACGATACTCTACGATACGAACTTTTAAAAATCTGGAAATTCCCGAGAGTATCGTGTAGTATCGAGCCGTATCGTACTGTATTGATATCGTATCGGTACGTATCGACTGAAAATATGAAAATTCCCGTGAATGTGCCTTTTATTGTTTGAACAAACACTTCAAACTCTCACCAATAGTTTTCTGTATTTCTCTTCTTTCTTCCCCTTTGATTCACACACCTTTTTGGAGACTTAAATGGTAGATTGAAAGAAACATTGTCGAAGTGAATGGTTCAAAGAAGGAGAAAAACATAGTCCAAGAAGAACCTTGAACTTGAAAGTTGAAAATTTTGAATAGTAAGTTCTTGAATCTTTACTCACTTTTTTCAACTTTAACCTTAGATTTTCAAGTTTTTTTACAAATCTAAGGTTCATCATAGGGGTGTCAACCGGTCGGGTCGGTTCGGTTTCGATTGGGCTTAATCGGGCTTAAAAACTTTCAAAGGCTACACCGTGTCCGCCCATTTAACTAATCAGGCTTAGTTATTGAGGGCATGGTACACTTTATATTCGGTCGGTCGGCCTCGGGCTATAATCGGGCCACCTTAATCGGGCTTTAGTCGGGCCTTAATTGGGCTACGGACATGTTTAATGTTAAACGGGCTTTAACCGGTTTTTAAACGGACCCTCTTTAAAATGTGCTCTTATATTCCGGCCCACTCATGCAAACCCAAAAAAATGACAATAAATTAATAAATGATACCAAATATAACCATTATTTAAAATATGAACATGTTTTTACTTTTTAGTTTTTACTTTCTAATTTGGGGGGTAAAATAGGTATTCTACAATCATTAAAGGGTCGGGCTAGGCCAGTGCACAATAGGCCGGTCTCGATCGGGTATTAAACGGTCAGTCTCGGTCGGGCGCCCGATGGTCCAAGTAGCAAAACCAAGACCGACTGTTTATAAACAGGCCGGGCTCAAGCTCGACACATTTAATAAACGGTCCGGGCTGGACCGGTCTATAAACGGTCGGTCCCGATCGGTTTAGTCGGTTCGGGCCACGAATTGACACCCCTAGTTCATCATACTTAGAATCACATTTTGTGCATCATTATTACATGAAATCATTGTATTTATAAGGATTTACAAACTTTTTTCAAGAGAAAATGAGGGTTTCAATTTATTTCAAATTTCTTAGATCTACTCATGCTCAATGATTAAAAATGTTTAGATTTTTTATATGTTATGTAAAAACAAGTGTTCTACAACTTCCATGAAAAATTTTGATTTTTCTCAAAAAAATATATTTGTCTATCAATACCATACCCTCATCATTTTGAACATTTTCAACTCAATATATTTGTCTATCAATACGATACCCTCCATTTAAGTATTTATGCATTCTACATGTTATATATAACTTTTTTTAACTGTTTTTTTTATGCAAAATTGTATAAAAATGTGTTCCCTATCCATTTATGTGCGTATCTTTAGCGTATCTCCGATACGATACGATACCCTCCGATACGTATCTTAATTTTGATCGACCGATACAGTGACCGATACCGATACTTTAATCCTTGTGTATACTAATCATTCTGCTCTCAGATACTTAGTTCAGAAGAAGGATCCCAAAGCCTGTCTCATTAAGTGGGTTTTACTTTTGCAAGAGTTTGATTTAGAAATTAGGGATAAAAAAGGAGTTGAAAACCTAGTTGCAGACCATTTATCCCAGTTTCCCAATTCCTTAACTTTCAATTCTCTAGTCAACGAGAATTTTCCAGATGAACAGTTATTTACAGTGTCCAGTGAACTATGGTTTGCTGACATTGTCAACTTCTTAGTTTCAGGTGTGACTCCGGATCATTGGTTCACCCAAGATAAGTATAGATTTCATTCCCAAGTTAAACACTTTTTCTGGGATGATCATTATTTGTTTAAGATATGTTCTTTCTGGGATTATCCGACGATGTGTTCCTGATCATGAGCAACATTCTATTATCTCTTTTTATCATGATAATGCATGTGGTGGACATTTTGGACCTAAGAAAACTGCTGCAAAGGTTCTCCAATGCGGATTTTATTGGTCCACTCTTTTTAAAGATGTTTTTGATTTTTGCAAGGCTTGTCTCGCCTGCCAGTCTTTTGGTTATATCAATAAGAAGAACATGATGCCCCTCAACTCTATTTTGATAGTTAAGATCTTTGATGTTTGGGGCATCGATTTTATGGAACCATTCCCTAATTCCTTTGGGAATATGTACATACTTTTGGCTGTTGATTATGTTTCTAAATGGATAGAGGTCATACCTTGTAAATCTAATGACCACAAAGTGGTGGTCCAGTTTCTCAAAGAGAACATTTTTTTTCCGCTTTGGTGCACCACATGTAATAATTAGTGATAGGGGTACTCATTCTTGTAATCGGCCTTTTGAGGCCCTAATGAAAAAGTATGGGATCACCCATAAGTTATCTACCCCTTATCACCCCCAAATTAGTGGCCAAGTAGAGGTGTCTAATAGGTAGATCAAACAAATCTTGGAGAAAACTGTTAATCCCAACCGTAAGGATTGGTCCCTTAGACTCATTGATGCCTTGTGGGCCCATCGGACTGCATACAAGATCGATCTTAATCAGTCTCCCTACCGTTTGGTGTATGGAAAAGCTTGTCATTTACCAGTTGAGTTGGAGCATAAGGCCTTTTGGGCCATCAAGAAGCTCAACTTTGATTTGTCTGATGCGGGAATTCATCGTAGGCTCCAACTATCTGAGTTGGAGGAACTTAGGAATGAAGCCTATGAAAGTTCTAGGATTTACAAGGAAAAGACCAAAGCTTTCCATGATAAACACATTCTGCGTAAATCTTTTGCAATTGGTGATAAGGTCTTATTGTACAACTCTCGATTGCATCTTTTTCCTGGTAAGCTTAGATCCCGATGGGATGGCCCATTTATTGTTCATAATGTATATCCCCATGGGGCTGTGGAGATTTTGAATCCAGGAACAGGGGTAATTTCGAAGGTTAATGGTCAGCGTTTGAAACCGTTCCTCGAGTTTCCTACTACTAGTAGTGAAGAGGTCATGGATCTCCATGAACCTCTTTACACTGATGACTAACTTTTAATCAGGTATGACCCCCTTGCATTGTCTTTGTTTTTAATTCTTTCCATGCATTGAGGACATTGCATGACTTAAATGTGGGGAAGGGAAACCAGTTTCTGCTTTTTTCACTTTATTTTATTTCTTTTTCTTTTTGTTATTTTTGAGCTTGCTAAAGGATGAAGTCCTACTTTGGCTTTTGGCTAATGATCATACCATTCGGTTGCTTGATGTATGAAAATAAAAGTTTTGACTAAGGTACCCATTTTGAACGTATAAAAACCCTGTTGAGAAGAAAGAAACAAGCCTGTGTCTTGAGATGGGACTTTCTTTTGAAAAATAAGAGACCCCTGTTTTATGGTGATGGACCATATGTAAGTCTGTGGGTTCCTTGTACTTTTGATTTGGAGTTGAGACCTTCTTTTTAATTTGGCATGGGTTGACATATGCACAATTTTAAATGAAATGTGAAATGTGGTATAAAGAAGAATAAGAGTTGATTCCCTTGGAACTAGACAGGGCATTGCGCCTCAGGAAGCGTGGTGTCTTGATCGAAATTCCTTGGGAGGAAACTTCTGAAGGAACTCTAGCATCACTGTCTTTGTGGGCATAAGCAAAAAGCGAAGCTACATAGTAACTTGGGTGTCTAGTGTTTGCTCCACCATGTCATTCAGACCAAAAGTAGTGGAGTAGAATAGAGTTTAAGCAAAAAAAAAAAGGAAAAAAAATGTGCAAATGTCATTAATGCTTAGGAATATTTTTTGATAAAAAACACTCTAACGCCTTAGTCATTAGTTCCCTATTTCTTCACAAGTGGTTTTGCCTTAAGATAAGGATGTTTTGGAAGAGACGAGGTGAGTTCCAAATTAAGAAATATGCTAGTGCCTGGAATTGATCAAGGGTAATAAAAGTTCAAGTGTGGGGGTCCCTTGTAAGAAAAATTATCTTTACTCTGGATTGGTATGAGCCTTACCTTTAGCCAAGGTTGGGATTTATTTATTCTGAATTTTGGTTGTATATTCACTGCAAACACCCACGAGACACAACTCGTCCACTAGGGTAACTTAGGGGTTTAAAGGCTTGTTACACGCTAAGTGCAACCATGATTCCAATGAAAGTGAGTTAGGCTTTTTCTTTCATTTCTTTATTTATTTATCTTGCTTGAGGACAAGAAAAAGTCAAGTATGGGGGAATTTGATGAGCACAATAATGTGTGAAATCTTAGGGATATAAGTGTACATTTTGCCCCACTTTGGATAGTACTACTTTTATTTTTCTTTTATTTTTTTAGTTTCCAAGTTTACAAGAGAAAGTGCTTAAAGTGAATCAAGAACTAGTCCAAAGGTGGGACCCACTCATTGGTACCACATCCTCTCTCCTAGAAAATCCTGAAGATTATTCTCTCTCCTTGCCACCTCACAAGATCTTGAAGATGCTATGCAGAGATTCCTTTCTGATTTAATCAAGATTGCAAGATATTGGTTAATATTGCAAGGAAGGAATAGAATTTGTTAATTTTGAAAACGGATTCTCTCTTTCCTCACACAATATCTCAGAGAATGAGGATTTTTACCAAGATTTTATTTTATTTTATTTTCTTTCTTTTCTTAAAGAAGACTTGTAGAAGGAAGGAGGCAAGACAAAAGCCCTATAAAAGCCCCTTCCTCCCCCCTCCTAATTATTATTCCCCTTAGTTTATTTTCTAGTTTATGCTTAGTTTTCTTCTCTCTCTCCCTCTCTCACTCTTTAGTTTTAGTTCTTCTCTATTTTTGCTTTAATCACTTTTGTAATAGTTTTTTTTTATGTCAATTAATGCAATCACTCTTTTATTCTTATTCAGCCTTTTATGTTTATGATTTATGCAATTGAGTTGTAATTTTTAAAGTTATAGTTCTAGGCTTAGATCTAGGTGACAAGATCACAAGCCGTGGAGCATCTTTTCTTTTCAAGTTCAGTTTTTTTTTGTTTCAAGATTTGTTTTCTCTAGTACTAAAAATTTCAGATTTGGTTTATTCCAGATCTGGTTTTTAATACTGGTAGTATCTCAAATCACCCAAGCTTTCAAGTTCAAGGGTTGAAGTTCAAGTAAGTAAGCTCCTTCAATAGTCTTCTCTCCCCCCTCTCATTCCCTCTTCTGACTACCCTTTCTTTCTTAATTTAGAATTTTAATTTCAGTCGTTACATTATTGCTATCCCTTTCCCCCAAGGTTCATGGCTAGTGTATGTGTTGGCTTTGCCCCTCCTAGCCATAGAATCATCAATTTATTGTTTTTATTTTAATTGTTTCTCTTTTCCTAAAGCCAAGTAGAGTAACCCTTGTAAGAGTGACTCTCTGGTCAAGTAGGGAAGCTCATATTATGATGCATCCCTCAGGCTAAGTAGAGAAACCTACTTGTGAATCTTTCTCTAGCTTTCTCCCCTTTCTTTTACTTTATTTTTATTTCATCATTTTTTCCTTTATTTTTTTTATTACGTGGGTTGTTTATTTTCACTTATTTATTTATTTAATTTTAATTACGTGGCTTGCGTCTTTAAATTCTTAGATGACGAATAGTTAGGACGTTATTTTAGATACATATATTTAGGACGGTAGTTAGAATTAGATCACAACCATTAATAAGTTCATTTTTGTATTATTAAAAGAAAAAATAAATAAAGTGGTTGCTCTCTCTGAGTTCGACCCATAGCTACACTGATCCGTACGCTTGCGGTTACATTTAAAATCTCAAATAGGGACTCTGAAACCCATAACAATGCACTTCTCCTAAAACTAGGTTGGAGAGTGCTGACCAATGATGAAAGTTTATGGGTCCAGACTCTCCGAGCTAAATATTTTTACGACAGATCTGTCTTTGACTCAAAGACTTTGAAAATGCACAGGTCTCTATGTTGGAATAGTATTGCTAAAATTCTTCCAACCCTGAAGATGGTAACTAGCCAAAAAAAGGTAATGGCCTTAATACCTTCTTTTGGAATGATCCTTGTGCTCGATCAACTAGTCTAACTTTTGATCTTCATCACTTTAGTAATAATCATCATCAGAATGTAGAATCAGCTAATAATTTCACAATTAACAACCACTGGAATGTAGGCTTGTTAAACCCTTTTTTACCTGTTCACTTCACTAATTCTATTTGTTCAGATTCCTATATCCCATCAATCCGATAGATGGTGGTGTCTCCTTTCAAATGAGGGATCTTTCAAAACTAGTCTAGATGCGATGTCTCTCAAGACCAAATCACTAACAAACTTTAATGGATGCTCACATAGGTGTTATTGCTCATTTCCTTGCTCACGGTGGTGGCAATTTTTCTGGAAAAGAATAATATCCACCCCAAGTTTAAGCTTTTCCTTTGAAGAATTGTCAATGTTGGAATATGAATTAAGGATGTCTTATCTAAATGGGTGGATATTGATCCCATGTGTGGATTTTGCCACATCCAGCGGGAATCCTTATACCTTTTGTTTTTTGATTGTGAGTTTCGAATAAGAGTCTGGGTTGCTTTCCCACTGGAGTTTAAACTTGACCATCTTCCGGCTTTGTCGGTCAATAATGTCATAATGTATTTTTTTAACTCTGGGGTTATTCCTACGAAAGATCTGACTTGGCTTTTTTCAATATTTATTATGTTCATATGTTATTTCATCTGGAAACACAAAAATCAATATCTATTTTGTGACAAAAAAATTAGATCTTTCAACAATTCTCAAGCAGGCTGAGTTTTGGATCTCTAATGGACTTTTCAACAAAAAAAAAACGAGGCTCAGGTGATATCTGATTTCTCGTAAAAATTCAATACTCTGACACCCCCACCACAAACACACAATCACCCTCATTATCATGAGTGTCAAGGATACAACAAAAAATATAGCTGCTTGGGCAATATGCTTTGTTTAAAAAAAAAAAAAAAATCATCTTATGTGAGGCAAATTATTGTTTGACAGGAAAAGATGGTGAGGCGGAGGCTTTAGGGCTACTCAAAGGACTATCGAATGCAAGGATTTTGCAGTTGAAAGTGAACATTGTATGGAGCGACGCTAAAAGAATTGGAATGTTGTTTGAGAAGAAGCATGAACAATTACTAATCTTATGGCCATAGACTCTAATATTATTATATTTAGAGATGAATAACCATCCTAACCACCCCAAATTTTGTATTAAATACTTAAATCTACAGCCATGGAGACTATCACTAAGAAACAATCCATACTTAAGTCGGATATAATGATGTATAATGTATATAACTCTGTTTAGTCTGGTTTTTTTTTTGTTTGACCAAAGAAAAAAAAGAATGACACTGACGGGGGAATCTTCTTCTCAAACTTAAAGGAACTTTACCAATAAAAAATGGGGAGACACCCATCTGGCTCTCCATCCAATTGAAGGTAAAGCGACAAATTTCACAGTCAATAAATCTTCAGCGCCCACCCAATCCCTCCCCTACAAGTACTTTGGTAACTCTCGCTCTCGTTCTCGCTCCCATCCCTCTGAAATAGTGGTGGTGAAAAGCTGAATTGTGAAATGGATTCGAGCAGCGATGAAGTAGCTTTCTATCGTCCAAATTTTGTTCGGATCTACAAGGACGGTCGTGTCGAAAGGCTTGCAGGAACTGAAATCGTCCCCCCCACTGCTGTCGATCCCCAAACCGGTATTTCCTCCAAAGACGTCCTCATCGAACCTGAAACCGGCGTTTCCGCCCGGCTTTTCCTCCCCAAAATAATCACCAATTCTTCCCCTCAAAAGCTTCCCCTCTTGGTCTACTACCATGGCGGCGGCTTCTGCATCGAGACCCCTTTCTCCCCTGTTTACAACCGTTATGTATCATCTCTAGTCGCGGAGGCTAACGTGGTTGCAGTATCTGTACACTACAGGAGAGCCCCAGAGGACCCTCTTCCCATCGCCTATGACGATTCATGGAAGGTGCTTCAATGGGTCATTTCTCATTCCAAAGGGAACGGCCCTGAAGCATGGTTGAACGAGCACGCAGATCTGAGCAGAGTGACTATGATCGGAGACAGCGCAGGTGCTAATATTGCCCATAACATGGCTTTACGAGCTGCAGAGACACCATTGGAGGAAGGGGTAAGGCTTGTTGGGTTGTGTTTGGTCCATCCTTATTTCCATGGAGAAAATCAGCAATTGGCTTCAGAGGCGACTAATGAGGAGAAGAAGGGTAAAGCGGATAAGCTGTGGATGTTGCTGTGCCCTTCGAGCACTGGTTGCGATGATCCGTTGATGAATCCAGCGACTTGTGTCAACTTGGAGAAGCTGGTGTCTAAGAGGGTATTGGTGTGTGTTGCGGAGAAGGATTTTTTGAAAGAGAGGGGTCTGTTTTACCATAAGACGTTGGGGAAGAGTGGGTGGGGAGGGGAATTGGAATTGATGGAGGTTGAAGGGGAGGATCATGTGTTCCACCTCTTCAATCCCACCTCCGAGAAAGCTGTAGCCATGATGTCCTGCTTAGCTTCCTTCCTCAACCGGGACTGAACTCCCTAGCTATTAGCTCAGTAAGTCCCTCAATAATTCCTGCATCATGAGTGATTACTCTCTCTCTCTCTCTCTCTCTCTGCTTTCATCTTCAATCATGTAGACCATGAAAAGGATTAATTAAGCTCTATCTTAAATTTTAGAGGTTTTGTACGGGACTTTTAGGGTGAGGGCATATTTTGGCTGATTCTAATCGGTTCCTGGGCGATCATTGATTCCAAATCTCATCCGGCTAAGACCAATCTAGATCCCAATTTTGTTCTTGTAAACCCTATAAGAGGTGGAGACATCTATACATAAAGGTAAATCGTTTAGAGAAGATTTTGCTCGTGACTTTGTCTTGGTTTTTTAGTTCAAGAACTTTTGTCTTGCTTCACAGGATGGTGGATGATAGCTCTCTCTCTCTCCCTCTCCCTCTCCCTCTCTCTCTCTCTCACAATATAGGACCATGTTTAAAAACCCGAGATTAGATTGAGGATTTTTTGATATTTTTACTGTTTTTTTATGTCCGATATTCGATAACCCAACTGTGGTTTTTTGACAGATGAATATGGGTTTCTGAAATATGTGTATATTCTGCCTTTGGGAGCTAAAGATTAAGTAGGGTTGTTCTTTGAATTCTGATATATTTTCAAAGCAGTATGTGTGGAGAGGGGGGTGGTTTGAGATGGGAATGTTTGGGAGTTCTGATCGGAAAATGGTTTTTTGGTGTGATGGTTTTTCTGTAGATGTTGAGGTTTGGGAAGTAGGGGCTGGACGGCTGGTAGTGATGTGCAGGGGTTGGGCCACTCTAAGAACGGAATCTCTTTAGCAGATCATGGGTAAAACCCAGTTCAGCTTGTCCATTAAAACCGGAAAAATAAAAAAGCCCAAAATGAAGGTTAGGAAAATAACTGATTTAGATAGTTTTGTAAACCTAAATTTGAATTTATATATTACTATTATTAAGGCTAAATTGTCATAGTTCATGCGTACAAATAAATTGACAAAACGCACTTTCGTAGATAACCATGGATTATAGCCCGTAAAATCTGAACCGTTGAAAAACTTTTCCTTATTTTACACGAGACTGTTTGTGACAGGTCATCCTTGGTAAACCACATCCAACTTTTCTTCACTCTCTCTCTCTCTCTCTCTCTCTCTCTCTCTCTCTCTCTCTCTCTGGAACTTATCGAATAAAAAATCCCCTGTTTTGGTAACTTGAATATCTTATCAGTCAACTAAAATCTTTCTCTTTGTGTTTTCTTCTTCACAATTACAGCAATGGAAGCAGAAATGTAAAGAATGAGAGACAAAGTAGTGAGATTTATTAAGAGAGAGAGAGAGAGAGGGCAGGGGGATGTCAACGAGCGACAGTCCTTGAAGCTCTGGATATGTGAGCGTTAGTTTTCTTCTGTTTTTGAAGAGACACCCAAGCGGCCAAGCTCTCCATTCGATGGGCTGTTGTCGATTGTCTGTTGCTAAACAATTGTTTTCTGAAATTGCAATCAATCTGTCTATTTGATATTACAACCATGGGATCAAAGGCCACCACTCTCGTTGTGCATAAATGATAATCTTGATCCCTACATTAATGGCGCCAGCCTGAACCTAAAAATCCTCAATTGTGGCTCCTCAAGACATCGATTGCCTCTTAAAAGATTGAAGCAAAATATTTTCTAAGATTTTAGGGCTTCCGTTCAATTCAGTTCTTGATGGAGGTAGCAACTGAACCCAATTCAAAGAAATTGTTTGTCACCGTGAAAGCAAATAATCGGTGATTAGGTTTATATTTCTTGGTTTGAATACTTCTGTTGTGATGTAGTTGGGCGATGGAAGGGATCTTTTTGATTTGGGATTTTTATTATTGGTTAGAAATTAGATTTGCAATCTTTTATTTAGATTTGATTTTTATTTCAGTTTTTATCTAGGCTAGTTTCCATTTTTAATTAGTTACCATTGAGATGCTTTGAGTTTTCCTTTAAGTAGTCATGTAATACACTGGAATTTCAGATTTTGAAGTTTTGGAAAAATTGAATGTTTTGCTTGGCTGAATATGGACTGCCGTGACTCCCATCTCTCTCGTTTTTGATTTTTTCTTTTATTTTCTTTTCCCTTCTAATCTTCTTCTTGCTGGTTTTCTCTTTCCTACCCTCTATTCTCTGGTCACGATCTCATCACTGGGCTTGTTCCTCTTCTCTACTAGAGTGATTTCAGAAAACAAAAGAGGGTTGCGGAACTCCTCCGACAGAGTTCTATATGCCTTCTGATTCTGGCCGAAGGTAACTGCAATCCATACGCTTTTCCATTGCTCTCCAAAGAACCTAGTAATCACAAGATTTGAAGTCAGTTGCAGACCCCATCTGCATCTATTGCTGGTTCCAAGATTCAGACTTTTTATTCCAAGTATTGCTTGAATCTTTGAACTGTACTGGTTAGGATTGATCCAATAGGCTTGGGTGACATTAACTCTAAAATTTTAGAGCTGTTGAGAGAGATTTCAAAGGTTGAAACTTGATCTCCTCTTGGGTGTTCCACCGCCTCCTGCTTGGGCTGTCTAGAGGTTGAAGACAATCCCTAATATCAGAATCATGGGTTTCTTTATTCAAAAAGGTAATTTCTCTTATCTATTATTCTTTTGTCCTTTGTGTTTCCAAAATACCCTTACTTTTCTTTTTTTTTACCATCTAACCTTTGCCTCACTTTTGCTTCTTAATTTATCCCTTTATAATAATTTTAATCCCCTTTATATCCCATCAGTTACTTTAACCTCTTTTCATCCTTTTAAGATCCCATTTATTTACAAGTTTGCCACTCCTTTCTAGGTTTTTTGTAATTACTAAACTGCCACCTCCTTTGAGTTTTAGTTAATTACAGAACTGCCATTAGTCTTTATATTTTGAATTTACTACTTTATTATGGGCCCTAAGCGATCTGATTCTTGTTCTTGGAACTCGGATTTGCATCAAGTGGTATCAAAGCAAATTTCCTACCCTATCTAACCATGTCAGGTCACATCACTAATGTTGAATTAAATAAGTTGTATCGTGAGGTAATTGAGAACCAAAAGGAAACTAATGCTAGGGTTGAGAAGAATGAGGCCAAGTATGACAAGTTCATGGACGACACTCAAGGTGCCCTAGCTAAGATTCTTGCCTTTATGTAAAAGTCTTAAACACGAGTCGATGAAGGACCATCTACACCACCTCCTCAATTTAATGCCCTACGGATTGAAGATACACCTCACCAAGTGCAACGTGATCCAGTTGTTCCCCAAGATGTTATCTGACAATTTTTTGACAGAGATTATGGTATCAAAGTTGAGGTTCCAAAGTTCAGTGGTGAAAAGGGATTTGAGGAATTTCTTAATTGGCTTACCAAAGTTGAGACGATTTTTGCATACAAGTCTCTTCCAAATGTGAAGAAGTGTGAACTCATCCTCACCAAGTTTATAGGGTATGCATGTTCATGGTGAGATGATGTACTACATGCAAGGTATGTCAAAAGACTTGGACCCATTACCAATTGGGAGGTCATGAAGTAGATCCTTACTGAAAAATTTGTTCCTCTTAATTATGAAAAGATAATGTTTCATAAATTGCTTAACTTGCAACAAGGTAACAAGGATGTGAATTCCTACACCCTTAAGTTCTACAAGTTGTCTTCAAGGTGTCGACTTCAAGAAACAAACTAGCAACGGATGATGCAATATATCAGTGGGTTAAATACCGAGATTCGACTTGAGTTGGCTAACATTGATTTCAAGTCTATTGATGTGGCAGTGGCTCATGCCAAGTCAGCTGAAGAGAAGTTCATTTATTGGAAGGGTATGCTCAAGATTTTTTCAGTTTATAAACCTCCACTACATATGGAGGAAAAGAAGCTTGAAGCTCGCAGAGTTGAAGAGAAAAGGTCAGAGTTCAACAAGGATAGTGTTGGGGTGAAGAATATCATATGCCATAGTTGTGGTGAAAAGGGTCACTACTCCAACAAGTGTCCCAACAAGACTCGTTCTGTGAATGCAGTAGTGAAGCAACCAATTAAGAATAGTGAAGATGAATCTCATTTATATCCTTATCCCCTCGAGGACGATGATATTGTCGATGATGAAGATGAGGATGTAGAATCTCATTCAGCTAGTCTTTCATCCTTTTCAAATAGCTAGTTGATAAAGCTTCTCTCTTCAGATAGAAGAGTAATCTCCTGCACAACTCTGACCCTACTGATGTTCATGTAGTTGTTGATACTAGGGCAGAAGCAAATTTTATATCTACTGAATTTGTTCGAGCATATAACCTTCCACAGAAGTAACTTTTCAAAAAGATTCACATGCGAGGTTTTGGACCCACAGCTCGAGAAGAGGCCACTGCAGTTGTTCGAGTACACTTACAGTTTGGGCGTTATAGTACCATGTCACCTGCTTGGTCACCCCATTGGCGCACTGTGACATTCTTCTAGGGTGACCTTGGCAACAACATGCAGGCATTCTCTACAATGACACACAGAACAACATCAAGGTGAAGCAAGAAGGATGTCGTATGTACTTAATGGGGCCACACGCACGTTGTCGACTGACTCATGCTCTAGTGACACATCAGCCTACTCTCCCTCCTCTTGGTGTTATGTTTCCATATTATGCTTTGAGATACGTGTTACCTTATCAGCGAGCAGTTTACAAGGGTATCTTGGGAGCACGACCTAACTTGACGGAGTCGAGTTCTTTTAAGACCGGGAGAGTTGATGCAGTTGGGCGATAGAAGGGATCTTTTTGATTTGGAATTTTTATTATTGGTTAGAAATTAGATTGGCAATCTTTTATTTAGGTTTAATTTTTATTTCAGTTTCTATCTAGGCTAGTTTCCATTTTTAATTAGTTACCATTGAGATGCTTTGAGTTTTCCTTTAAGTAGTCATGTAATACACTGGAATTTCAGATTTTGAAGTTTTGGAAAAATTGAATGTTTTGCTTGGCTGAATATGGACTGTCGTGACTCCCACCTCTCTCATTTCTGATTTTCTCTTTTATTTTCTTTTCCCTTCTAATCTTCTTCTTGCTGGTTTTCTCTTTCCTACCCTCTATTCTCTGTTCACGATCTCATCATTGGGCTTGTTCCTCTTCTCTAATGGAGTGATTTCAGAAAACAAAAGAGGGTTGCGGAACTCCTCCGACAGAGTTCTATATGCCTTTTGGTTCTGGCCGAAGGTAAAGTTTCTGCCTGCAATCCATACCCTTGTCCATTGCTCTCCAAAGAACCCAGTAATCACAAGATTTTAAGTCAGTTGCAGACCACACCTGCAACTATCGCTGGTTCCAAGATTCAGACTTTTTATTCCAAGTATTGCTTGAATCTTTGAATTGTACTGGTTAGGATTGATCCAATAGGCTTGGGCGACATTAACTCTGAAATTTTAGTGTGTCGCAATCACTGACGTCATATTGTGATAAGATATAAAAAATGGAATACCCTTTTTTCTTTTTCTTTTTTATCAAAAGAAAAAATTATATTATGTAAAAGAGGTTACATTAACTACAGACTGATTCGCTTGTGCAGTAGCATGAGTCAAACCAGTCTCCTGAAGAGCTGCTATAGCGGTGTTAGATCTATCTTTGTACACAGGTGATGGACTAAGATAGTTCACATATTTACAAAATGTAGCAAAATGAAATAGTGGTCAAACACCATTGGTTGGATAAGGTATGAGGTTGATTAGCTTCTTGTTGGAGAACCAAACTTCCGCTATATCCCAATTTCCCATCTTAGCCTTCAGTAGACCTTGTAGAATGCCTTCTGCTTCCACTACGTCCTGTTGATCAGTTTTGGTACTACCTATGTAATACCCTACTTCTTAAACCCGGTCTGATTACACGGTTGACCCGATTTAACTATGCAGGATCCGAACCGGAGAGAGTTAGAGCGGGCTCCTTATGGACTATGATGGCAAGGGTGACCTTAAACACCTGCTGGCCCGACGAGTCCGAGCCAGTGTCAGAAGAGACGGGAGTACCCAAGCCGTGTACATGCACCTATCATAAGGCCATGTACGGATAAAGCAGGTATTGTAGCCGTATATTAAGGTGTATACGTATATTACATCGTATGCCAAGGGTGGGGTTCGCGCCGAGGTCCGAACTCTGTCAAAATCACAAGTTTTGGCCCTCAGGTGGGCAGACAGATGGGCAGACAAGTGGGCGCACCCACCCACCTGAGTGACCCAACCATGTGAACTATTTAGTTATTTAAGAAGTATATATATATAGCATTTATGATTTTCTTTTCTTTTCATTTATGACACTCGTACGTTGGTGAGGATAGTAAATAGGAGAGAGAAAAGAAAGGGAAGAAGAAGGGAAGAGAAGGAAGAGGAAGAAGAGAAGGATTTCAGCGGTGCCGAAGCTTGATCTTCCCATTCCGGCGCTGGGAAGAGTGATCTTCAACTCTAGATCTACATTTAGAGGTAAGCAAAGTTGGGTTCCTTGAACATTCACCATACCCAAGCATAAACCCTTGATTCGAGTAGGGTTTCTTGAGATCTTATAAATCTACTTTGAAATGATGAATCTAAGGTTTAATAGATGATTTATGTGTTGATCTTGAAGGATTTGAAGAGGTATTGACAAGGTTGGAGAAGCATTGTGGGTTTGAAGTGATTTTGAGGGTTTGAAGGTGTTCTTGAGCAAAGAAGGTAAGATGGCTTCCCATTCCTTAAATCTAACCTAGATCTAGGTTAGAACCATCCTATAAGACATTGAAAGTGTGAAGAATGGGTTAGGAAAAGCCCCATTTGAATCCCCAAAGAATGGAGGAAGTTGGGAAGAAACAGCAGTTTTCCCGCCAAGACCGGTGGGCCATCTGGCCCTCCTGTGAGCACCCGCCTGAGAGGGCAGGGCCCTCGGGCACAACCGGCGGGCCACACCGGTGGGCCAACCTGCCCGCCGGTCCAGACCGGTGGGCCAGACAGGTGGGCTGTCTGACCCACCTATGAGGCCCCGAAGGTGATTTTTACATCCGATTGGACCCAAATCGGACGTGTGACCTCCTTTTAGGATTCTAAACATGATCGTGTCATTGGATTGTGTTAATTTTGATTCCAAAATGGTGAAGTACTAACTCCGCTCAATCATGTTAGGTTCACAAAATCCTACGCTTCTCTCACCGGATCTCACCCGTACCGAACGGGAATCCTTGTACACTACAGGTAAGTGGGGAGAGGACGTTTGGCCTTATTTCAAGGCATTGTTTGGCATTCATTTAAATGTATCTAGTCTAGTCATGCCATCATGAATATGCTATGTAGATTAGTCATCCTCACGTTGTTATGCATGTGTGTTATGTTACTTTCTAAATGCCAAGTAATGAGATGCTTATGTGATGAATGTTGACATCATTGTGCATAATGCATTAATAGACTAGATGTCGCAATCGGCTTGGAGACGAGTGCATTGGTGGCCCATGGTATGGGACGCGGTGGCACTATGCAATCGTACTATTGTCATATAGGAGCATGCGGTTTAGGATTTTCACCTGCTCGTGCTACGACCCTTCCCAACAGGGGTTAAGGTGTTGAGTTACCATTTGGGGGGAAGCAGTGGTCGCGGTTGTCGGGTCGCTGTGGCGGTTAAACATAACGCCCGGTAGGTCATTAGGACAGTCGGTAACCCCGATGGTATATTCAAGAGGGCCAATCGTACTGCTTTTAAATTGCTGGAGTCAGCACCTTTAATTTCAGTCATTTACTTTTCTGTTGAGAGCCAGTGGTCGGCATGTTTTTACTTTTCTGAGTACTCACGGTGGGCCTTCTCTAACAGCCCTATGGGCGTATCGTGGGATGGAGTTCGCAGCTTGTACCCGGAGTATATACGCACTGTGGCTGTAGTAGCACTAAACCAAAGACTTAGTAATGTTGCTTAGGTGGATGTGATTTAAAATGTATTGCATAGCATGTAGTGCATATGATTGTGTTTTGTTGTGTGGACTGCTATGTGGTCCATCTTTCCACTTACTGAGCTAGTGATCTCATCCCACGTGTGCACCCCTTTTTAGATGATTTTGTAGGTCATCCATCTGAAGAGCACGGGTCGGGTCCCACGAATGAGTTCCCTGAAGAGGACTGGTGGGCCCCTGAGGCGTTAGAGCACGACACTGATTGTCCGTGTGAGAGTTGTGCTGTGGGACCACAGTTCTGATGCCGAGTTGAGCTCCACTTTTGAGGCCGAGCTGAGCTCTACCATGTGATGCCGAGCTGGGCTCAAACCTTGATGCCGAGCTGAGCTCTAGCCTTTGATACCGAGCCGAACTGTATACTCTGATTTTTTATGGTTTCCTTTATGTACTTGATATGTGAATTGTACTTTTATTGTGTAAATATCATGCCTTCGGGCCCACATGTATATAACTATTGTATCACAATTCGGGTATCAAGTATTATGGGAATATTCACAGGTAAAACAAGTCTTCCGCTGATCTGATAACCTTTTATTAGTTGTGTGTATGCTGTGGTGGAATACAGTATCAGATGATCCTGGCAGATTTGGGTTAACCGGTATTAACCCGGTCACTGGCCTGATTCAGTGTGAACGGGGTGTGACAAATGGTGCTATCAGAGCGCGATGCTCTGCTCCACTCACAGCTTACCATTAGAATCCCGTAGAATTCATAATAGGGAAATGGGATTGGGTTAATGTAAAAGCTTTAATGAGTTAAAAACCAAAGAAAGAAAGTATTAAAAAGGGTTGCATTTAGGTATTGCACTCATGGCATGCGTGAGAGTAGATAAAAGGTAAATAAATTGGTGTTATAACCTATAGAGTACTAGTTTGACGAAATTTCGGCAGCAGAACGACGTAAAATGGGATTTCCAAAAATTTACACACAAACACCTGATAAACAACAGATATATGATATAACAATGATCCAAAAAGGTGATAGTAGACACCACAACTAAACTACACAAGAATTCAGGAAATAAATGCACCACAAACCACTATCAAAACACATTATCCCACAAATAATTCCAGTTACAGTGCAATTACAAGGAATGGGAGAAGAAATGAAATATACAACAAGGTCCAATAAAAGGAAACAGATAAGAAGCTGGTGTGGGCGAGCTAAGCCCTCATTGATCATCATCGTCGTCATCTATGATCACTACGTTCGCCGGAGGTCTAGAGTTGACGTCGAGGCGATGGTAGTAGTAGTCAAACCTCACGTTCACCAGCCGTACCTCCCTCCATAGTCGGCCAAAATCCGCTGACATGGCGTTGGCCGTGGTGCTCAAGTCCTGGCCCAGTTGGAGAAAGGAGTTCTCCAAAGTAGCCTGCCTCTCCAGGATGCGTTCCTCCCTGGAAGCACTCTCGTCCAGCCTTCTTAGCAGCTGATCTTGGCCATCCTTCAAGGCCCGCATGGTGGACATCATGCCCTCAAAGTCGTATGCACCACTCTCAGGTGGTGGGGCTCTATGCTGTGAGGCTGTAGCTCTGGGGAAGCCAGGATCGATACCTCTCGACTCCTGAGACACCTCCTTAGGGATGTCATCACCCACCAGGTCATCCTCCTCATCCTGAGGAACATAGTCCTCATCCTCCTCGCTGGACTCCTCCTCCATGTGAACATCCTCCATAGGGGCAGCCCTCCTATCCCAACCTCTCTGAGCTCCTGCTCTTGGAGGTGTATCCATAAGGGTGTGGAGACCCATCCTCAAGAGGTTACCTGTCACACCCCGTTCACACTGAATCATGCCAGTGACCGGGTTAACACCGGTTAACCCAAACCTGCCAGGATCATGTGATACTGTATTCCACCACAGCATACACACAACTAATAAAAACTTATCAGATCAGCGGAAGACTAAGTTTTACCTGTGAATAATCCCATAATACTTGATACTTGAATTGTGATACAATAGTTATATACATGTGGGCCCAAAGACATGATATTTACACAATAAAAGTACAATTCACATATCAAGTACATAAAGGAAACCATCAAAATAATCAGAGTACACAGCTCGGCTCGGTATCAAAGACTAGAGCTCAGCTCGGCATCAAGAGTTGAGCCCAGCTCGGCATCACATGGTAGAGCTCAGCTCGGCCTCAAAAGTGAAGCTCAGCTCTGCATCAGAACTGCGGTCCCGCAGCACAACTCCCGCACGAGCAGTCAATGCCGTGCTCTAACTCCTTAGGGGCCCACCAGTCCTCTTCAGGGAACTCGACTGTGGGACCCACCCCGTGCTCTTCAGATGTATGACCTGCAAAATCATCTAAAAAGGAGGGGTAACCGAGGGATGAGCTCACTAGCTCAGCAAGTGGTAAGATGGACCACACAACAATCCACACATCAAAACACAATCATATGCACTACATGCCATGCAATACATTTTAAATCACATCCACCTAAGCAACATTACTAAGTCTCTGGTTTAGTGCTACTACAGCCACAGTGTGCGTATACTCCGGTTACAAGCCGCGAACTCCATCCCGCGATACGCTCATAGGGCTGTCGGAGAAGGCCCACCGTGAGTACTCGGAAAAGTAAAAACAATGCCGTCCACCGGCTCTCAACAGAAATGTAAATGACTGAAATTAAAGGTGCTGACTCCAACAATTTAAAAGCAGTACGATTGGCCCTGTTGAATGTACCACCGGGGTTACCGACTGTCCTAATGACCCACCGGGCGTTATGTCTAACAGCCACAGTGACCCGACAACCGCGACCACTGCTTCCCCCCAAATGGTAACCCAACACCTCAACCCCTGTTGGAAAGGGTTGTAGCACGGGAAGGTGAAATCCTAAACCGCATGCTCCTATATGACAATAGTACGATTGCATAGTGCCTCCGCGTCCCATACCACGGACCACCAATGCACTCGTTTTCAAGCCGACTACGGCATCTAGTCTATCAATGCATCATGCACAATGATGTCAACATTCAATCACATAAGCATCTCATCACTTGGCATTTAGAAAGTAAACATAGCACACATGCATAACAATGTGAGGATGACTAATCTACATAGCATATTCATGATGGTATGTCTAGACTAGATACAATAAATGAATGCCAAACAATGCCTTGAAACAAGGCCAAACGTCCTCTCCCCACTTACTTGTAGTGTACAAGGATTCTCGTTCGGTACGGGTGAGATCCGGTGCGAGAAGCGTAGGATTTGGTGAACCTAACATGAGTGAGCAGGGTTAGTACTTCACCATTTTGGAATCAAAATTAATGAGATCCGATGAAAAAATCATGTTTAAAACGTTAAAAAAAGGTCGCACGTTCGATTTGGGTTCAATCGGACGCAAGAATTGCATTTGGGGCTCACAAGTGGGTCAGACAGCCCACCTGTCTGGCCCACTGGTCTGGCCCACCGGTGGGGCCAAGGGCCCAGCTAAGACCGGCGGGTAGGGTGGCCCGCCAGTTGTACCCGAAGGCCCTGCCCTCTCAGGTGGGTGCTCACAGGCGGGCCAGATGGCCCACCGGTCCTACCCACCGGTCTTGGCAGGAAAACTGCTGTTTCTTCCCAACTTCCTCCATTCTTTGGGGATTCAAATGGGGCTTTTCCCAACCCATTCTTCACACTTTCAATGTATTATAGGATGGTTCTAACCTAGATCAAGGTTAGATTCAAGTGATGGGAAACCATCTTACCTTCTTTGCTCAAGAACACCTTTAAACCCTCAAAATCACTTCAAACCCACAATGCTTCTTCCACCTTGTCAATACCTCTTCAAATCCTTCAAGATCAACACATAAATCATCTATTAAACCTTAGATTCATCATTTCAAAGGGGATTTACAAGATCTCAAGAAACCCTACTCGAATCAAGGGTTTATGCTTGGGTATGGTGAATGTTCAAGGAACCCAACTTTGCTTACCTCTAAA
>NC_056566.1:25244265-25350125 GCF_013358625.1 Macadamia integrifolia | reverse complement strand
TCTTTCTGTTTTCCATATTTTGGTGGAGAGCTCCAAGTCACAGCAGTGTTTTTTATGTAGAGCGAGTTTCTTTTTTCGTGCTGCGCCTTAGCTATTGATATATTTGAATGGATTTGCTTGCTAATGCTGATGCATTTTTTGGATATGATATTCTGCTGATATGATATTCTTTCAACAATGTTGTTATCATCTGGTTTTATGTTTATACAAATTTGTTTTGTTATTCTTGGACTGTAACCATAATTTAGAGATTGGAATGGAGTTGTTTGTTATCTTGGCGTTTGATTGTTATCTAGGGGTTCTTAGTTCAGCCAGATTTACATATTTGTTTTGTTATTATTGGACCCTAAGTTTGCTTGCTTGGTATGCCCCTAACCTGTGAAAGGTGCTTGCTTGGTATGCCCCTCACTTGATTATGCTGTTAATGGTGAGCAGCAGCAAATGGGTCTGGGGACATATCTCCTTAATGGGGTTGAAGAAAACCAGAAATTTTTCCTGGTGGCAACAATGGAGGTCATGGATTAGATGGGTGGACTGAGAAACCAAATGGGTGGTGGGGAGTAGTTCAGCCATTAGAGAATGGGATAGATGAGAGTAATAAGCAGCGTATTAGCACTCATGGCAGCACTCTTGCCTGTGACAGTTTCTTTGTTGATGAAAACAAGACACGATGGGAGGGCTATGTACTATTGAAATTGACACTGAATTAATGTAAATCAGAAAAAGATACGAAGGGGTAAGGTGGGAGAAGGCTCAAGATCCAATTAGTCTGATAGGAGGAAGAGTTATGTAATGCATCCTCCGTACAACATACGTTATGTTCAGAAAGCTCAACATCAACAACATTCACACCACCGTCGACTTTGAACGAGTACATGAAAGGGTATCTGAAAAGGACACTTAAAGGATTAGATGACCAAACAAATAAGATGAAAGACATCCTCCATGCATTCAAGTATTTAGACTTGAATAAAAAATAAATATTTGGGGAATTATGTAATGCATAATTAACTTGGACAAGACATTGTTAATTCTGTACTTTATTCATATTTTTAAAACCAATTTTTTTTTTGATTGGTATGTAATAAATACTTTATTGGCCAAAAGATTTATATGTTTATAGTATTTTAATGTTATTTCTGTAATTATTGATTTAAAAAAAAAAAAAAAGGTTTCTGAAACAAGTATTATCAAATGGCAGAACTGTCGTTTTTCTGTTTTGAAACTGTTACAAAAACAGATTCATCAAACAACCTTAAATCGTTTAAAAGCGACGTTTTGACACAGAAATTGAAATTTTCATTTTCGACACGAAACAATTTTTAGAACAAAAACGATATCAAACGAAACCTTACCTACAACCTCCATCATTATAGAGAGATGATATTATAATATCCAATCTTAAGTCCATGTGGTGCTGCTTGTTTTTTCTTTTCCATTGTGATTCATCGTACTAGAATAGTATAACGCATGTGCATGTTGACTTCTCTATATGCACGTGACACATGTGATCCTTGAGATGCTTCTGGAATCTCATTTCATCCTATGCCTTTTGGTATGGAGATGAGGAAGTCATGAGACCATGCTTAAAACTTGTTTTCATTTAATAAGCATCCCTTTCTTCTTTCCTTTTTACCCTCCAAAACTCACAAACGAGGGTTGAGGGATGAAGGGCATAGAGTCAAAAGAAGAAGAATGTACATCGAATTGTATGATTAAATAATTGTAGAGGATCTGAATCTCATCATTTCCCGATACTTAAAAGAAAAAAAATTACAAATAAAAGAGGCAACTTTGAGTAAGAGGTTGTCAATTATGATCCAAACTACATTCATACATACAGTTCCTAACGTATTAATTCATTAAGGTTAGGGGCGTGCTTGGTTCAAGTTTACCTTTACATGACCATAGAAATCGTCATATGGTCTCTACTCGGAGCATTCATGTGATCTCTTTTCGAAGGGATTCATCCCACTAATTAGTTTGGCTCGATTTATTTGTAATAGACGAAAAAAATGAGGGTGATGGATGTAATAATTAAGGACAAACGCAAAGGTAGGTGGATGTAAATTTTCCTCTTAAATGTTCAAAATATTGACATGTAAAATCGTATTGATATCGACGAGTTTTGTGCTTCTCCTACTGCTTGCACCATGTAAAAGACTACTCCCCCTACTTAAGCCCATCGCTCTCTTCCCGTTACATCTTCTTAGGGTATTCGTTCACGCTACCAAAGCTTCCGACTCACACCTCCCCGGCTTGGAACTCTCTTGCTACTTACCTCTATGGGCATTTCTATTCCTAGTGCTTGCTAAAGGACTAATGGGCGTAGCGATGGGAGTGAGTGGTTTTCAAGTCCCTCAAGTCCTTGGTGTTGAAACGTCCAGCAATTTTCTGTTGACATGCCGGTACCAATACCAAGTCAATCTTGGATCGGGTATCAATATTGGATCAAGGGTATATTATAAAAAGACCCTTTTACGACCAAGCAAGGCAAAAAACCCTACTTTGGGGAACATGGCTCCCAAACTTCCACGAAAAAGCCAAACTTAATGAAAAAGGCTAATCAATGACACTAGTATTCCTCAAGTTTCTCCACCAAAATTAAAGGAGATATTTAAAGCTTTGTTTAGTTATTAATAAATGAAAAAAAGTAAAAAAAAAAAAAAAAAATATGAATTTGATGATGCATTAATTTATCTTCCTCTTTCCTTAAATTCAATTTTTTTTTTTCATTTCTTGACAACCAAACATAGCTTAAGAAAACATCACACTTTTATTATTATTATTATTATTATAATAAAATCTAAGAAAACGTCACACATACATTCAAATCCGAGTAAGAGATCGACAAAATCAGAGATTAATCGTACTCTGACAACTTTAAATAAAGCAAAGTTTTATTTTTTTTTTAGCAGTGATAGGAGAACAAATATTTCCTTCACTACAACTTACGTCATGATATAAATATATATATATATATATAGAGAGAGAGAGAGAGAGAGAGAGAATCTTTTCTTAGCTACAACCTCCATCACTATAGAGAGATGATATTATAATAGCCATTCCTAAATCCATGTGCTGCTTTGTATTGTATTAACCTTTTTTTATTTATTTTTCATTAAAATAGAAGAAAGAATACACAGCATTTTATGGGGTTATCTAACCACATCCTTTTAGGTTAAGGTTGTAACTTGCAACAAATGAAAACTAACAAAAAAGAGAAATTCCAAAAGACAGAAATAACAAGATTAGGCAACATGGACATGAGCCATTCAGCCATCTATGTCAATGAATGAAAATGCATATTATGCATAGAGAGGGTGAAAAATGCTTCCTAGCTTATTAAACTGGGGGAAAAGGCCTTATTTCAAACAAACTGGTCTCATCTTGTTTATGACATGACAATTAATGTATACATATTAATTTATCTCTGTCACCAATGGGGTTGGTAGCCTAGTGGTGAACGTGCCCTCAACCCATCATTGCTCGAGTTGGTTGATTGTGGGTTCAAGTCTTACCATGCTCACTATCGCCCATTGGACCTGCGGAAGCACTGCTTGTGATACGGGGGTTTGTCCTGGGGGTTATGATCACTACCATGGAGCACCATTTTTTCATTACCAAAAAAAAAAAAAAAAAAAGGTTCATGAAATGAAATCTCAAGTAGTACTACTGTTTGCAGTAATATTTTCATTTGGTCTAGGTTTTTCGGGATTAACTTGCACAGACATCCTTGGTATAGTTGATCTTAAAGAAACTTCAGTTATCATGAATTCTAGTGATGATCAAGATTTCAACATGTTAATAATCATTATATGATTTTTTGCTTTTATGCAGATATCAATGATTATAATTTTAGTTTCTTTCAATAAAGCAACACAGTGCACGAGGTTCTCGCTACTGTAGGGTCTAAGAGGGGCAAACGAACACACCTTTACCCTTTACATCGCAGGAGAAGCTGTTTCCAAGTTTCAAACGTGTGACCATCATATTGCAATAGTGCAACTTCACTGTTCTGCCACAGGGTTGCCCACTAATTCTAGTTTGTTTCAATGCTTTGAATATATGCTTTTGTGGTTTTTGTTCTTGTTTCTCTTTCTTTTGAGTTGAAAAATTCTACCATGTAAAGAAGAGAAACACGATTTGAATTTGAATTTGAATTATTTTCCCTTACCTTTGACATGGGTAGAGGTTATATTTATAGTATTTGAATGAATTTGAATTTCAGAAGATAACAATTATGAAGGAACATATCTTGGGACTGTTACAATAGTTACGATTAGATTAGGATTGATTAATTCAAATAATTTGAATTTGAATCAATTCAAAATTATTTGAATTCAAATTAATTGTTAAGGATAACAGGAGAATAATTCAAATTCAAATTCAAATTTAAATTATGTTTCTCTTATTTACAATGATTACCTGCATAAAGTAAAGTATAAAATGCCCAAAATTTCACTTGACTCTTTTTTTTTTTTCCAAAAGTTGGTGGAAACTTCCTTTCAGAACAATCCACAAAATCTCTCTTTCATCTCTTCTTTGTTTTATATTTTTTCCTGTTTTCTGTTAACTGACCTTTTCAAAACATTTCTTCTTGCAGCTTCACTTGAAACTAGCGTTTTCCTTTCTGCTTTCAGAAGTTTTGGGCTCTGGAATTGCTGTGGTAATGAACTCCCTGTATCTTCATATTCATGCGTGGTGAGTTCAGGTGACAGAGACTCATGTCAACTCTAATACGATCTGATAAGAGAGAAATGAGGTTCAATAATCTTACTTGGGCCCTCTTTGGTATCATTTTTCTTTTTTCTTTTTATCTATTTAACAAAAATCATTAATGAAAACCAATTTTTATCAAAACATAAAAATGGTTTAGTAACTACTTGGCAAAAATAATTTTTTATGAGAAATAGTTTGATATCTTTATGTGTAAAATAATTTTTGTAAGAAATGGGTGAAGATATTTTATTCACCCATCTTTTTTATAATTCTCTTTCTCCACTTTAGACTGAAGAAGAGGGGGCAAGGGGCTTGGATTTCTAATTACAAAGCAAATGACTACTTTGTCCCTCCATATTGAGCCTTTAAGCACATGTTCATTAAATTCCAGCACAAAAATAAATGAAAATCATTTTTGGTCAAAATACATAATGACTCTTGATCTCTTTTTGGTTTTTGTGTTTTAACAAAAATTTTTAAATAGAAACAAGCTCTATAAATGATACCAAATGCAATCGAAACCATTTTTGTAAACAAAAATCAAAAAGAAAAATAATACCAAAGAGGGCCTTGGTCAAGTTACAAATTCAGACAAGCCAACATAATGGAGGATAGAAAATACTGGTATATTTTTTGCAAATGTTGCAGCCCATCTTGACTGTGAAAATCTTGCATAGCCACCCCAACAGAAGGAAAAGGAAGGGGAAGGGGGAGAAAAAAGAAAGACAATTTTCCCACTCTGTTGGTTCTTTATCCTGATGGATGTATAGGTGTTTTTTTAAACATATTTTTTAGTGGGAAGGAAACTTTGTTTTGCCTTTTTTTTTTTGTTGGTAAGATTGTTTTGTTTTCCATTGCTTATAGGATTGTTTGAATGACACCTTTATAGTTGTATTTATTACATATAAGTTTATTTTGATTATTCCTCATTTTATTTTTAAAAGTTCTTTTAATCAGTGCCAATAGTAAAAGAGGGTTTATAATAATAAAAAAAGGGGCATATTCGGTGCATGCAACTCTTGCATGTGCGAGGTTTAGGAGGGCGAGAACTATATAGCCTTACCTCGAGAGTATTGTGAGGCTGTTTCGATCGCTTGACCACCATGCCACGACGTTCGTAGCTTTACTGTTGGACCAAGCATGCCCCTAAAAGAGGGTTTCTAGTCTTTCTAAAAAAAAAAAAAGATAAAAGATAAAAGATAATTTTCAAAATTATTTAAAAATTTAATTTTTTTTTCTGCTATGAGAAATTAAAGAAACATGTAAGACCTGAATACTGTTCTCTTTGCTTAATATATTTTCTTGTTTAGTGTGCCTAAAAATGCTGACTCGATTGATCTAATTCCAATTTTTAAAACTTTGCATGCAAGATGATAACTCGAGAAAATGATATAATGAGAAATTACTTTTATATAAAAATTGGAATCAGATCAACTGAGTCAACAACCAAAACCAATCCTAATTCCAATCATTCTGAAACGACTGATTCTATGGGTTTTTGATATCGGATCATTGGGTTTTCAATTTAAGGAGCCAATTCTATGGTTTTTAGGACAGACTAGAGCCCCAAGTCTGAGTTTAAAATATTGTTTACACACTTTCAAAGTACATATGTGAAATAACATATTTTACCCACTGAAAAAAATTGTATTAACATAAAAGGGTAAAAAATATAAAATCACCTTAGGGGTGTCAACAAAAAAAATCTCTTTTTTATATATATATATATATCTCTAGATGTGAGCCACCTCAAGCTGAAGGAAAAGGTTGCATAGGCGCAATGGGAGGGCAAATAATTTGCAGACAGGTCACAGCTGGATGATCCATTGCAACTGAATTCTCATCCTTCGTTATCACAGCTGGCTTCAACTTTTTAAAGGGAAAAAAAAGTTGAAAATTGCCTAGATTTACTTAGATAAAAAAAATAAATTACAAAAGTAGAATTTTTTGTTTTATGTTTACTCGTTTTGTAACTATTGTTGTTACCTCTGTAGAAAATTGTCACCTTTTTAATGTGTACTCATAAATACCCACTCAACAATATCATTTAAGGTAACTCCAAGGGGGTAGCTAAGTTGATATAGGAGCTTCGACTTAAGAAGTGTGTGATTCCAAACTCGACTTCTCTTATCTCATTGGAACCATTTATATGGGGTGTTTAGCATTTTTCACTATTTTTAGTAAAAGTTAAATGATTCTCATTTCAACTCGGTATGACTTGGTCTATATGGTTGTGGGGTTAATATGAATCCATAGGACTAGTCAAGTCGAAAGCTTAGATATCATTTGTTAGAAAAAAAAAAAAAAAATCTAAGTTGGGCTGGGACTAACTGTCCAAAAATTTGGTTGCCAATGAATCCTTACTTACGATCAGCCAAGCTTTATTCATATTTCAAATATCCCTGGGTTAGAAATATTGGCGGGACCCTAGCCTAGAAGCATTTGTTTTCTTTCCTCTCTACAATTTGGCAACATGATGCTCCATCTTAGTTAGTCGATTCCATCCAGGATACAAGGAGAGTTGATTCTATCCAGGATACAAGGAGCCTTGTGCCTTAAATCAAACTCGTCATCCCATAAATAAGCAGTTAGCTGTTTACTTTCCATTCTGAGAAAAAGAGGGAAAAGGGTTGAGGGATGTTTAAACACTGCAAAATACCCAATGTGAAGGGGACTATGACATCTTAACTTAAAACCTAACTCCACAACAAAATTATACAGAACCTTGGCTGCCGACATAGCAACTAAAAGAAGGACAAAATACCCAAGGTTAGAGAGAGAGAGAGAGAGAGAGAGAGAGAGAGAGAGACATTTCTTAGCTACAACCTCCATCACTATAGAGATGATATTATAGTATCCATTCCTAAATCCATGTGCTGCTTTGTATTATATTAACCTTATATATTTATTTATTTTTAAGATGCTGCGTGTTAAAAGTTAAAACCACTGCCATGGGAGAGTTGGAGCCAGGCGATTCCTGCATTTAATTTGCAGTGTGAACTCATCGTACTATAATAGTATATAATGCATGTGCATGTGACTCATGTAGTCATGCGATCCATGTGATGCTATCACAGCCAAGGACAAGGCATAAGCCCTATAAATACTATGTCACATTGTTCCATCCTTCTTCACATTACCACCTGATGCAAAACATCTTAGAAGAAGAAAAAATATGTTTGTCCAATTTGTCCAACCTTCTTTTGCTCTCTGTCCAAACCTAAACCTAAACCTAAACCACATCCATTTTGTTCCTCCATTCCAGTTTTCTCTTAATATTAAGAGTCTTAAAAAAAAGATGTTTGTAGTCAAATCTTCTTTTGCTCCAAATCCATCAAACCAATATTTTAGTGGAAATGAAGACACAGGGATCATACGCAATACAGCCAATTTCCATCCTAGCATTTGGGGTGATCATTTCATTTCAAATCCTCCTAGTGATATGGTAATTACTTTATTTTTTTTTTTATCGGAATACCTAATTCCACCATAGAAAGGATCAAACGGTTAATCTAACCGTTGATATTTTCAGGGACCCTACCTACTACACCAAAATTTTTGGCATTAAAGATGTTATTTCTTAGTTCAATTTTTTTATAGAATTTTTTAGTTCACCACTTTGGTGAATGGTGACAAGAAGTTATCATATTCATGTGTATGACTTAATAAAAAAAATCCTTTGTACTATTGTATTTTCTCCCCCCCCCCCCCCTTTTGGTGAGTCAAGTGATGAGGAAAGTAGGTTTTAGATCATATAATCCCATTATCTTGAGTTGACAAGGCTCTCTCTCTACTTAAGCTATATTTAATCTATGTTGAATTGTTGAACGTTAGAGTCACTATATAAAATTAACCACCCATTTTTTCTGGTTAAAGATTTTTTTTTTTCTAGTTTATACATTAGTGATAGAATTTAATTGATTTTTTTTTTACTTAAGTAATTTACCTATTATATTGTGTTTATTTAAGTTTGGAGGTTAATTTTCTTTTGACAAATTAATATTTTGCATACATTGTTATTATTCAGTTTGTTGGATAATGTACATGTTTGATGCATAGTGAGTATGCCCGTATATTTGCTCCCAAACTTAAAAGGAAGAATCCTATGAACAACATATTAAGTGCATGTGCTATTATTACAAATGAATGTTTGTTTTCTTTATTACAGGAATTTGATTATATTCTATATAGAAGTCTGTCTGTTTAATACCCCTAATTACCCATACATTTTTTTTTTTTACCGTATCCAAATTTACTACGGTTAAAAATAAATTCTTGAGGGAAGGTGGGGGGGGGGGAATTATGAATTTTGATTTGTACTAATTAAATACAAAACAATGTTTTGTAGAAGATGAATAGAGCTTATTCTCTTGAACAAGTTGAAGATTTGAAAAAAGAAGTGAGGAGGATGCTAGTGGTTGATGCTAATGAGTTTTTAAATAAGAAACTGAGCTTGATTGATTTATTGCAAAGGCTTGGTGTGGCATACCACTTTGAAGGAGAAATGGAGAAAGCATTGGAGCAGATATATAATGCCTCAGATTATGGTTTTGATGATGATGACAACTATAACCTTTATACTGTGGCTTTGCAGTTTCGCTTATTGAGACAACAAGGGTATAATGTCCCTTGTGGTAAGTCCTAGCTAGATAACTCAATATTCTTTATTAGAAAGGAACAAAAAATAAATATACAAGGAAGGACCCCTTAATGCATCTCTAGGACATACCCAAAGAGAGCAGAAGCCTTAAACAAGCTAACTCAATCTTGCTTGGTCTTCATCTTATTATTATCATTTGGTCACTTTTTGGGTGGTGAATTGCAGATGTGTTCAACAGATTTAAGAGCAGTGATGGTAAGTTCAAGGAGGATCTCATTAATGATGTGAGGGGCTTGCTTTGCTTGTATGAAGCTACACATTTGAGGGTACATGGAGAAGATATTCTAGATGAAGCCTTAGACTTCACAACCACCAGACTTAAATATGTCTTTGTCACTGATGATCTAAAACCTCATCATCCTCTTGCAACACAAGTGATGCATGCCTTGAGACAACCACTTCACAAGGTCTTCCCAGCAAGGGTAGAAGCTAGGCGCTACATCTCTGTTTACCAAGAAGACAACACAAAGAATGAATATGTTCTTAAGCTTGCAAAACTAGATTTCAATCTACTACAATCCATCTACTTGCAGGAGCTAAGCCAACTGTCAATGTAAGCTTCCAACTCTATGTCTCATAATATTGTAATTTTCCGAAACAAATTGTTGGGAGTTTAGTACCACATTGGTTGCTAATTAGCCTACAACACCCCCCCCCCACAAAACCCTTATGCATATGAAGTCTCTCCACCTATCATTTCAAACTTTTGGGTTCAAAACTTTACATGGTATCGGAGCAGGTAGTTGAAATTTGTAATAAAATACTGAAATTCTACTATCGATTGAGTGAGTTTTGCAGATGGTGGAAAGAATTGGGCATTGCACAAAAGCTACCTTACGCTAGAGACCGAATGGTGGAGTGCTATTTTTTGATGTTAGGATTGTACTTTGAGCCTCATTATGCTCTTGCCAGAAAGATAGTAACCAAAACTTCAGCCTTGCTCACCATTGTTGATGATACCTATGATGCGTATGGTAACCTCCAAGAACTACAACTCTTCACAGATGCAATTGAGAGGTGATATGTGCTTATATCTTTACTTTACTATGCGTCAAATTGTCAAGTTGAAGTGTGTAATTTATAATTAATTCTTCTTCACCTTTTTTATTTTTTTATTTTTAGGAGGGGGTGTGGGGGAACAAATCTTAAAATTAGCAATCAAAGTTGGGACCTTGGCTCATCGATCAACTCCCTGATGTGATATGTTTACAGTGTTGATCTTATGTTAACTAAGAAGTTCAATCATTCTTTCCTTTGTTTTCTCCATGAATACTGTTTATTTTTACTTTACTATGCATCAAATTGTTAATCATTCTTCTTCACCTTTTTTATTTTATTTTTAGGAGGGGGTGGGGGTGGGGGAACAAATCTTAAAATTTTCTTCCCTTAGCACAACTTCATGTTTTCATTTTCAGTTGGGACCTTGGCTCCATCGATCAACTCCCTGAATACATGAAGGTGCTATACTCAGCACTCTTATATGTTTACAGTGAAACCGAGGAAGAGTTGAAAAAGGAAGGACGATCTTATCGTGTTAACTACGCAAAAGAAGTGGTTCACCATCATTCTTTCCTTTGTTTTCTCTTTAATTTTATAGATGAGATTTTATGCTAACATGAATAACTGTTTATTTTTTAAAGAGAAATTGCCTAGATCAACAATATAAGAAAATAAATTACGAAACAAATAGGTTCAACTTTGTTATACCCTTATTTATTAATCTATTGGTATCATAAATACCTAGACAAATAAGTTAAAATAAATAAATAATGAGCAGTTGGGTTTCTTACTGGTTTCATTAATATTTCAGATGAAAGCTCAAGTTAGATCCTACTTGAAGGAGGCCAAATGGTTTAATAAAGGATATATTCCAACCTTCGAAGAGTATATGCAAAATGCATCAAAGAGCTCGGCTGTTACCATGGTCATATTAAATTCCTTGCTCGGCATGGGAGATGTTGTGACAAAAGAAGTTTTGGATTGGGTAATGAATGAACGTAATAAGCTTCTGAATGCTTCAAGCTTAATAACTAGGCTCATGGATGATATGGTGACCAACAAGGTACATATATACACACTATTAATAAGTTGATCAAATTTATCCTTTTTTTTTTAAATTTTCTTGTTATCTAATTAATTAACACAATAATTAATCAAATTAAATTCTAAATATATTTGAAGCAGGCTGAACAAGAAAGAGGCCATGTTTGTTCTGCCATCGAGTGCTACATAAAACAATATGGTGTCTCAGAGCAAGAGGTACATGATGAGTTTAGTAGGAGAGTGGTGGATGCATGGAAAGATATAAATGAAGAGTGCCTGAAGCCGACCGATGTCCCAATGCCAGTTTTGTTAAGATGTGTCAACCTTACTCGTATAGTTGATACCATCTACAAGGATAAAGATAGTTTCACTCTTGCCCATGAAGTGTTGAAGGAACCCATCACCTCTTTGCTTTTCGATCCCATACTCATGTCTTATTGATCTGTTGGCGGAAATTGATCAATTGCGGAGTGAAGGGATCAGATTGAAATTTCTTGCGTACAAAAATAAAAATAAATAGTCTTATTAATAAACTAGGTTTGATGGACATACTTTTCCAACATGATCCGGCACCTTGCATGCATGGGCATAGTTAATACGTACATACATACGTAATAGTGTTGATATTACTTGTGAGTCAGTTTACTTTCTATTATGTATCATGTTTTATCTCTTATGTTTGGGATAACAAAGAAGTCATGTACATTTAAGGTTGATGTGCTAGTAGAATCGTAAGTTGTTATATTTGTATACGAATAAGAAGAAAGCTATCTAATAAGGAGGGTAGCATTTGAAACCAAATGATCCACACTTATGTGTTAAGCTGAAGCCTGGTTTCCTCAAATCAACCTCCCTTCTTTATTCAATCACGATAGATATGTCCAAAAACAAGAGGAACTCTCCTCAATACGTACGTAACAACGGATGTACTCTTGTGTCATTCTGCATGGAGACATCTATATGCAATGAATACCAATGAATCAACTTAAACTCTAGCTTTTGGTTTTTTTTTTTTCCGCTAAAAAGTCAGAATATGTATTAAAAATAGAGAAGAAAAGGAACAAAATATAATACAACCTAAGAGCCAGAAGCGAGCCTCCACCTTCGGCATTGCCATCAGCGGAGACTCACTACTGCTATCTCATAAATTTAAATCTTGTTCTTCCTGCCTCATCTAAAAACAGCTCGCTCATGATGCGATGAGGGAGGATTACATCGTCAGAAGAGGTCCCAGTCTTGGCTGCATCTTTGGCCAAATAATCCGCAATCGGATTAGCTTCCCTGTAACAATGTGAGATCTTCCAAGTAATGTTATTTAAATAGTTGAGAAGGTGGCTCCATTCCTGACAAACGAACCAAGGAATAAGCCTATGGTGGAAAAGGCCAACCGATGCAGAGGAATCTGACTCTATCGAAAGGTGATTAAAATTGCTTTCGCGAGTAAGAGAAATGCCCTTAATTATACTCTGAATCTCAGCCATGAAACTGTCAGTAAGAAAAATGTGATAGCAAGAACAGCTGTCTGTGTTAAGTTTCACCCAACCATGCATGGGTTTGCACCAGTGAACTTCCAGGATAGGATTTGAGCATTGAGAGGACGTAGAGAGATGCTGTCTTCTGCACACGGTAATGTCATCAACAGATCTAGAATAAAATTTTCGGCTGCTAGATATAAAGCGGATGTTCCCTTTAATGTTGTTAAAAATCATCTCTAAACTTCTTTTCGTCCCTTCAAAACGCCTTTGGTTCTTTCTTGCTGGATTGCAGCCAGAGAAAAGAACAAGGCGATCACCCAAGCCTCTTTGAGGGGCCAATTTTTAGCTTTGTTTTTCCACCAAGACACCAAATCAGTTATTGAAGCTTTAGAAGACCATGTCAAGTTAAAAAGACCAACAATCATTCTCCATAATTCAGAGGAAAATTTGCAATCAAGAAACAAGTGGCATATGGATTCAGAGTAGGAGCCACATAGGTCACAACGAGATGGGAGATGGATACCCTTTGGTTGAATTTGGTAACCTGTTGGGATTTTCCCATGGATCAGGCACCAGCCCAGAATGGATAGTCTTGGTGGAATATGCTTGCTCCATACAAAAGAGGACCAAGGAACCTTGGGATTAGAGGACCTCAAGCCATTCCATGCCGAATTGACTGAGAAGGTCCCCATAGGGTCTATGCTCCACACGCATCTGTCCTCCATAGGGAGATAGGGCAACTTGATGGCCTCTATCCTTTGGAAGATCTCTGCAAGAAAATTAGATTGCACTGGAGGCAGCGCCCAAGACCCATCAACAATAAAGTCAGCCACAGTTTGATTAATGTTTGAGAAAAGCCCTTCGTTCAACTCAGAGAGAACCCCTATGGGTTTAGGCCCAAGCCAGTTATCCTTCCAGAAATTTATTTTCCTTCCGCAGCCAATGATCGATCTCTCATTGTCCAAAATAAATCTCCACATTCTTCTTATTCCCGGCCAAATGGAAGTGCACCTATAAGAGCGTCTAAGAAGGCCTGAGTGAGATAAAAACCTTGCTCGAAGCAGTCTGCTCAGCTGAGAATCTTCTGCCTTGATTGACCATGCTAGTTTGGCAATTAGAGCCATATTAACCTCACGCAGCCTTCTGATGCCAAGACCCCCCTCGTCCTTGGGTTTACAAATTGTATCCCATTTGATAGTGGTAGCCTTAGAAGAGTCTATCTCACCAGTCCATATAAAATTCCTCATCCACTTTTCAAGATTTCTGATTAAGGGAGTAGGCCACCAGTAAACTGAAAAGTTGTGCAATGGCATTCCAGAGATGACAGACTTTACAAGTTCAACTTTCCCTGCCATGGACAAAAATTTGCCCTTCCAGCCAGCCATCTTGGCTTTAATTTTACCCATAACAGGGAGAAGGGAATCTCTTTTCACTCGGCCTTGGAAGATCTCAACGCCCAGGTATTTTGTTGGGAAGTTGCAGCAAGGAATTTCCAACTCTTCTGCAATCCACTGCTTCCTTACTGAAGGAATTTGCCCCAAGAACAACTTGCTTTTCTCTAAATTAAAAAACTGCCCAGAACGTTTTTGATAGATAGCAAGGAAAGACTTCAAATTTCTAATGTACCTCTTAGAAGTGTTCATGAAAATGAAGACATCATCGGCAAATAAGAGATGAGTAGGGACATCAGCACCATGAGGACCCGATAGAGGCTTTATCTGAGATTTAACAGCTAAGTCACTCATGCCACGATAGAGAACCACTTCGGCAATAATGAATAGGATGGGGGAGATGGGATCTCCTTGGCGAAGCCCTCTGCTAACTTCGAAAAAACCCACAGGACCGCCACTTAGCAGCACTGAAATCCTGGCCGACTATATGAATCCAGCCAATCATTTTTCCAGAGAAACGAAACCGTTTGTAGCACTTGGAATAGAAAATCCCAGGAGATTGTGTCAAACGCCTTTCTGATGTCTACCTTGAGGCCAAGACCACCCCCTTTAAAGGTTTGCCCCATTAAGTTAGCCAATTCCGAGGCTAGACAGATATTTGGATGAATAAGCTTCCCTTTCTGAAATGCTCCCTGCTCTTGCGAAATAATTTTTGGCAAAACACTAGAGATACGAGAGGCCATGATTTTAGATAGGATTTTGCAAAAAAAATTCCCCATACACAATGGACGGAATTTGTCGAGAGATTTGGCCCCCTCCACCTTAGGAATTAATAACAAGAAATTATTATTACCACCATGGGGAAGAATACCTGATGAAAAAAATCCCTTGACTGCTCTATAGACATCATCATGGATTATATCCCAGCATTTTCTGAAGAACGCTCCCGTGAAGCCATCAAGGCCTGGAGAGCTGTTCGAATCGAGGTCCCACACCTCTCTCTTGAGCTCCCCTTCAGAGGGAATGGCATCTAGCATCTCCTAGTCTGAATCCTGAAGAATTCTGGGAATGCAGTTAAAAATATGGGGGTGATCCTCCAGGTCTACTTTCTTGTGAAATGTCTCATAAAATTCGGCCAAACAGGATCCCATCTGATCTCAATCACTGATATCAACTCCATTCTCAGTAGTGATGCATCTAATAGTGTTTCTAGATCTCTTGATCCTTGTCATGGCGTGAAAAAATCTGGAACACCTGTCCCCTTCCTTAAGCCATCTGACCCTGGATTTTTGAATCCACAATTTCTTCTGGTTTTCCATTGCTTTCTAGTATTTGGTCTTGGCATCGGCTTCCTGATCAAAAAGCTGCTCAGTGAGGCCCTCTTCCTCAATGCTTCTCTGAATATTTTCCAGCTCAACCTTGGATGTAATCACCTCCTGATCCAGATTAGGGAAGGCTTCCCTAGACCAAGATCTAATAATAGGCTTCAGAGCCTTCAGCTTCTGCGCAAGGATGAAAGGGGGAGGGGATCCTGTGAAGCTATTACACCTAGCATTTGGTTAAAACATGGGTTTGTGATCTGATTGGTATTGGTTATGCTCTATCCGATCTGATATTTCTATCAAGCATAGGTTCTATAACAAGGTATCGAACCTATGAATCTATTCCCTCTTTTTTTATTTGTAATTAATTGGTTAGTCCTTGGATCTAGAAATAATATAGAAATAGAATTAAAGATCTCTTTCTCGAATGAAGAAATAATAAAATATTGTTTCCGGATATCTCAATTGGTCAAATTCCAAGCAATTGTACCCTTTCGAGAAATGCCCAAAAGAGTATCGATAGTCGATACCACGAAATACATTCATTGGGCGCTCAATACTGTTGTGAAAGCCAACATTTCAAAAATTGGGCTCGGATGGGAAATGGTCCTGATTGGTTCAGATGATTTCAATCAATTTTAGTTGATTAAAATCGAAATCGGCACTGATTGATTCAATCCCTAATTCTAATTTTCATAACAAAAATCTGCTCCAGCCGATCCTGATTTCATTTGATTCATGTTTGGATTCTAGGGTTAAGGAAGAATCCAAGGATATTGTCATATTGCTTGGTATGTGTTTGTATAAATGCTTGTATGGACTTGAATCATGAATCGATAATAATTTTGTGATCTACCATTCTGACCCAACACTCTTGCTTGTTGCTAGGTTATCAAGAACTCCAAAAAACACCAAAAACAATGGCGATATCTTCATCGTTGATTGATTTGAAAGACATGGTCCTTACAGTAGAGAAGAATATAAACACGAGAGTTTTTATGTTGGTGTCACTCATCACCAATGGGAGGGTGCATGCAAGCACCTTCAGCATGTGGCAGCAAGGTCTTTAGTTGATAGTAAAGGCAAATTATCAAAAGAAAATTGATTTTTTTTTCTTTCTTTTTTAACCAGGGCAAAAACATCCAATATAGGCTGTATGGTTGATCCATATTGGAACGATATTTGTCGATTTATAATAACAACACAATTCAGTCTTATCCCAACTAAATGGGATCGGCTACATGGATTCGAGTTAGAATAAAGGAAAAGAAAAAGAAAGAAGAGTAGATAAAGGAGAAAAGAGAGAAAGAGACTGAAAGGAGAGGGAAGAAATAATGCACTGCAACACCTTTGAGATATCACACTTATGAACAATTGGCAACTTGGATCTTTGCCTTTCAAGCTGCTCTCTTAGATGTCATACTAGGGTTAAGACCTAGCTATTGCATTCTCTTCTTACCAATTCATCAATGGTCATTTTCGACTTAACTTGAGCCCTTTTAACTCCATCTATCTTGATCTAATCTCTCCTTCGTATTGGAGCATCCACATGCCTTCTTCGGATATGTTCAAAACCATCTTAATCAACATTATGAACTTATCCTGAATCGGAACAACTCCCAAGTTAGCTTTTACTTGGCTAGTCCTCACTCTATCTCTCAGAGGTTTGTTGCACATCCATGTAACATCCTCATCTTTGCCACACCCAACATATTGGAATCGATATTTGTTGATTTATATTTTCACTAATTTTTTATTTATTTTGAATTGGGAATTGGCACTGACACTGATTCCGAATCTAAGATCTTGGCACTCCCCACACCACCACCATCTCCTACACCCCCCCCCCAAAAAAAAAAAAACTTAAGGAAAATATTTTCTATGAGGCGTGTGGCCTTTGCACTTGGACATATGGTGGGCGAAATAACTGGTCCCTCCCCTAAGGGTGTCAATCAATCGGTTCGATTCGGTTTGACTTCGGTCTAGAAATGAGGGAGACCAAAACCAGTTCATATTTGGTTTTCAGTTGGTTTTGATTTTGGTTCGGTTTGATTTCAATTTTTCAATATCGGATTAATACAGGTTTAGATCGATTTATTATCAAGCTTGAACCATAATGAAATCGTACATTCATAAACCTGTAGTAACAATAGATTTCATGAAAACACTTTAAATTTATAATTAAATAATCAGGTTTATCATTGTGAAGGAAAGTTAACTAATATTGAAACCGGTGGATAACTAATTACTAAGAAGATAACTAATATTGAAATCACAAAATGAACCCTATTATCCAATCATTCATTTAACTATCTAACTAATTTTCATTTAAGAACAAGGGAAATCAATGGAAGCATTGTAACAATTCCTATTACGATAAAAAATATTCTCACTACTATTGTAAAAAATGGATAATCAATTTACTAATTTAAAATCTCATAATCATTAAAAATGGATAATCAATTCACCAATTTATAATCTCATAATCAATTTTTTTTATAGGTTTCATTCGGTTGGGTTATTGGTTGGTTCGGCTTAGACCGGTTTTCATCCTATTCCAACATATCTCAATCCAAAACCAATCCAATTAGGTTCGGTTTGGTTCGATCCTAGTTTTTTTAGTCGATTTTGATCGGTTTTATCGATTCGGGCTAGGTTTTGACACCCCTACTGTCTCCCATGAATGGGAAAATGGCTCTTCAAGCATCCAAAAGAAGTCATTTTCCCTTATAGGAATATGTTGCACCTGGTGGCTGGTACAGATCATATACTCTTTCTTTTGTTGGTGTTTTCCCCTCATTGGTCCTTGTGCACGTGTAGGAACCATCATGGTTTTAAGTATCGGTATTGGATCATCCAATACTAGCAATCTATAATGGTTTAACAAGTCTCTGATCCCAATACCTGGTTGATCCTATATTGGTTGAATGATACAAACCAAGGGCAAAAAAAATTCAAGAAAAGCATTTTTTAAGGAAAAACAAGGGTATTATTATCCAATATAGATGATCCGATACCGTAAGGGTTAAGGGAAGCTGATACCATACTTTAAAACCATGGAACCGCACTCCTCCTAGGGAAGAACTTCCCCACTTACTATTAGAGAGAGAGAGAGAGAGAGAGAAGAGTAAACATATACCTCAAGCGCAAGTTAAAATGCAAAATTATCATCTACAGTGAGTACGGTTGTGCGATGAATATCCAATGACCGAGACGACCTTGGGACACGTGCCACAAAGGACGCCAACCCGGACAAATGCCTCGATAAGGGCGAGGAGGTCACTCGTTGATTGTCTATTCGTATGTACTGTCGTCATACGTAACTGATGTTCGATCTTAGGCATAATTAGTCTATTTTTCATTAAGTTATCAGATTTAAGCATTTGATAGGCTGCGCCGAAGAACCTAAGTGATTAATTTGTGTGGGTTGCGGTGAATGAATCTAATTCCTTTGTGCTTTACGTTTGTGGAATTTAAGTGGTCCACTTCATGCAATCAGGAGGATACATTCATTTTAGTCTAAATATCAAGTTCTCCAAGTTTTTTTAAATATTTCACTCCCTTCCCCCTAAATCAAAAGATTCTATCAACTGTGACTAGGTGTTAAATTTTACTCTTAAATGAGTGTCTATTTTTTGATAATTCCCGAAAAACCCCCATCCCTTTAATCGATCAAAACACAAAACCTACCTGTACTCCCCTAGCACACAAGATTTCCGACAATCTTGTCTCCCATTCCAAGTACCTCACCACTTGCCTCATGCTAGGCCGCGCCGTGGGTGCACTGTTAGAACACATGAGCCCCAACTTCAACACCATCACGCCTCCACCTCATCGTAGTCTCCCTTATGCTTAGGGTCTACCACCTCCAGTATACTGCCTTCCCCCCTAGGTATTTGTACGCCCAACGTGGGAATGCTAGACAGACAGGATTCCCTAACCTTTAGTGTACCTTGCATTTTCTACTTGGTTATAGCTTAAGATACATCTTAAGTTTATTTGGCTTGTTAAGATAAATCCTAAATTTATTTGTTTTTTAATGAAAGGTCCTAGTCAACATTTTTTTTACAAAATACAAGTTTGTGTATTTCCTAAATGTAGATCCTTATTGCTGTTTTTGTAAGAATGAATTGGAAATTGAGTGGCATTTTTTTTCTATCATGTGATTTTTCTAAAAAATATTTGCTGCCGGGCCACTAAGTTTAAATTATTTGCCTTGTCGATTTATGATTTGGTTGCTTCCTTTATTTCTAAACCCTCCATCCAAAAGAAGGACAAATGATCTCTAATCTTGATTATGGTTATTTCCTTTGATCTATTTCATTTGGATGTTTAGAAACTATGTACCTTTTCACTAATAATCTTAAACTTTACAAATAGTGCAATGATTTTAAAACTTTTATCTTCTATGGTTATCCAATCTGAGTATCCTTTGCCTCGTAGTCTTTCTGTTGATCAATCAAGACAGAGAGCCCCACCTTGAGGAATGTGGTTCCCAAACTTCCATGAAAAAGCCAAACTTAATGAAGGAGGCTAATCAATGATGCCAATATTCTTCAAGTTTCTCCACCAAATTCAAAGGAGATATTTGAGGCTATATCTTTTCTTAGGTATAACATCGCAATTTATTGAGAGAGAGGGAGAGGTGAAACTTTCTTATGAGGATGGACCAAGAAAAAGTCAAGACAGAGAGCCCCACCTTGAGGAATGGGGCTCCCAAACTTTCACAAAAAAGCCAAACTTAATAAAAGAGGCTAATCAATGACGCCAATACTCTTCAAGTTTCTCCACCAATTTCAAAGGAGATATTTAAGGCTATATCTTTTCTTAGGTACAACATTGCAATTTATTGAGAGAGAGGGAGAGAGCTTAAACTTTCTTATGAAAATGGACCAAGAAAAAGTCAAGACAGAGAACCCCAACTTGAGGAATGTGACTCCCAAACTTCCACGAAAAAGCCAAACTTAATGAAGGAGGCTAATCAATGACGCCAATACTCTTCAAGTTTCTCTACCAAATTCAAAGGAGATATTTAAGGCTATATCTTTTCTTAGGTACAACATCGCAATTTATTGAGAGAGAGGGAGAGAGCTTAAACTTTTTTATGAGAATGGACCAAGAAAAAGTCAAGACAGAGAACCCCAACTCGAGGAATGTGACTCCCAAACTTCCACGAAAAAGCCAAACTTAATGAAGGAGGCTAATCAATGACGCCAATACTCTTCAAGTTTCTCTACCAAATTCAAAGGAGATATTTGAGGCTATGTTTGGTCATTAATAAGTGAAAAAAAAAAATTAAAATATGAATTTGATGATGCATTGATTTATGTTTCTCTCCCTTCAAATTCAAAAATTTTTGCTTTTCATTTCTTAGAATCTAACATAGCTTAAGACTCCTCCTCTCTTATCTTGACTGTCCATGTCATTAGAGACATGTGTCAAACATTGAAAATAAAATTGCATTGAATTGCACGAATAAGAATTGGGGAATCGAAAATCGGCACTGATCGATTCAATCTCTGATTATTTTCCTTTTTCTCTAAAAATCCTAGTTTAAAGTGATGGAGTAGGGTTCTAAATACAGGTATCGGGTCAATGAATTGTATCGGCCAAGACCGGTACTGATCCTAAGACAGGAATTGGTATCATTCATTGGATCCGATACTAATCCAGATCAGTCGATCCAACCCGATTCGGGTAACTTATGTTTAAGACTCACCAAAAGACAAAAGACGCAGAAAATCTATTTCCTTTCAAGGTTTTTTCTTTGGTAAATCTTCTTCTCAAATTTTTGTGTGAGGAAGAGCATTAGTCGGATATATTCCACAACTTTAAGGGGGTAGGGGACCTTCATCTCAGGAACCATGTGATTCTGAGTTCGATTCCTCTTACTTTCTTGGTTCTGCTCATGATAAATGAGATCAAGTAGTTCATCTCCCATTCATGCACCACCAAACCAACACTAGTGGCTCTGCTTTAGTCCATTCTCAGTTTCCCAATTTGTATAAGTAATTTCATCTTCATGAAGCGCAACAATATGCAAGAATGAGAACGCGAATAAGGCCCATTATCAACTACATTCTAAGAAATTAGAATGAGAGCCCAATACCAAACAACATTTTTACCATTCCTTCAGAATGTGTTCTGAGAAAGCATACCGAACGCAAAGATTGACGGGTACACTCGCCAAACAATGTGAAATGCATTGTTTTTTGTTTTTGTTTTTGTTTTTTTTTTTTGTTTTTTTGTTTTTTTTTTTTTTTTTTTTTTTTTTTTTTTTGTTTTTTTTTTTTTTTTTTTTTTTTTTAAAAACATAACGTAGTAAAAGATCACACATTCAAATCCGAGAAAATGATGGATGAAAGCAGTAATTTCAAGATTAGAGGTTAGGGTGCGCAACTTCGCTCGAATTTTTTAATTGAGAGCAGTTTTGTAATTTTCAGTATTAGGGTAACCAATTCTTAGAGGTGTGAGGACGAGTGCTGTAATCTTATTCTCCATTGATAGTGAAGCAGAATTTCATCTCACCGAAAACGTAAGCAATCTTATCGAATTTCATAAATCTGTGTGCATTGTTTATTCTTATTTTTCCATTACCTTCTGCATTGCCTTTTTTAGGGTTACGTTTTTACAAATCGGTATGACAACTTTACATATATATATATAGAGAGAGAGAGACATCTTATGGCAAGGAGAGATAGTTGGTTTCGAAGTTCGTGCATGTTAGAGTAATTTTTGTTTTCTTCGTGGTAACTATTGCATACATAACAATCGGATGTATGTCCAAGTAACTCCCCTTATTGTAAACTAGTTAATTCGTTCACGAACTCCTGTAAAATTTGAATACCTTCTCAAAATACCCCGCATAACTTTACCCCGACGGTGAATGAATTCCACACAGTCCATTAAATCCGATATCATATCCCCATTGATCAATTAGATCGGGCATTTAAGAAACCATGTGACTCATCGTACGATGATAGTACGATGCATGTGCATGTTGAATTCATTATATGCATGTGATGCACATTTCTTCACATGCATATAACGAGCTCTGTTGTTGTACGTTATATGCATGTGATGTCGCATAACTCTACATCATCATCATCGATGTCGCATAACTCTACATCATCATCATCATCATCATCATCACATAGCTGACGTAATATATATTATGATCCATATCTTCACATAGCTCTGTCGTCATATATGCAAGTAAAACATGTGATCCATGAGGAGCTTACTTTTCCTTCTTTCCTACCATTCAAATCTCAAAAACTAGGGTTAAGAGATGAATGGAATAGAGCTATGAACAAATCGTCTGCATTGGGGCAGCTCTCAGTTGTTGGATGTTTATTAAAATCTCATCTTCATTGTAGACAATTTGAACTTGTAATAGAACAAAAGAAGATGATGGGGATGTCAACATAATTATGATATTTACTTGCATAGTACATAAAGTGTATGTAATACTCTCCACATATATAGGGAGCTGATCCAAGCTCCTTTAAGGAGTTTGTAGATTATGATTTTGCCATGTGTTGATTTATTACAAGGGCAGCTGATCCGAACTTGGGTTTTACTCTTCACATAAGGGGAGCTGATCCGAACTTGTAACCAAGAATAAGAGCATAAGACCTATAAATACCACGTCACATGTTCCATCCTTCTGCACATTACCACTTGAAGCAAAACATCTTAGAAGAAGAAACATGTTTGTCCAATTTGTGCAACCTTCTTTTGCTCTCTGTCCAAACCTAAACCTAAACCACTGCCATTTTATTCCTCCATTCCAGTTTTCTCTTAATATTAAGAGTCTTAAAAGAAAGATGTTTGTGGTCAAATCTTCTTTTCCTCCTCCTCCAAACCCATCAAACCAATATTTTAGTGAAAATGCAGACACAAAGATTATACACAATACAACTAATTTCCATCCTAGCATTTGGGGTGATCGTTTCATTTCAAATGCTCCTAATGATATGGTATTGGAATAGGGTTTAGAGATTCTATTATATATAGAATACTGACGATCCCTGCAGCTGTTACTTTTCATAATAATATTTTGGGAGCACTGCTTTCTCACAGAGCTAGTGTAGAGACAGAGAGAAGATCCCAGAGTAAGAGGCTACAGAAGATCTCAATAGAAGGACCCATATTGCGTGGTTCTTCATCATAGTTTGTGGTACAAGCGTCAACCTTGATTTAGGGACTCTATTCACGCTCAACGGGTATGTGATTGATTTCTTTCCATTATTCATTCTTGTATTCTATACACTTTAGGTCATTCAAATGATTCTAGGATTTAGAATCACTAACAAATTGTAGATGTGCTCAACAAATTTAAGGGCAGTGATGGCAAGTTTAAGGAGGATCTCATTAAGGATGTTAGGGGTTTGTTATGCTTGTATGAAGCTACACATTTGAGGGTAAGTGGAGAAGATATTCTAGATGAAGCCCTAGAATTCACAACCACTAGACTTAATTCCGTAGTCACTGATCATGGTCTAAAACCTCCTCTCGGAACACAAGTAATGTGTGCCTTGAGACAATCTCCACAAGGGCACTCCAAGGCTAGAAGCTAGGCACTACATCCCTATTTACCAAGAGGAAGAGACAAAGAATGAATCTCTTCTCAAGCTTGCAAAACTAGATTTCAATCTACATCAGTCCATTTACCAGAAGGAGCTAAGCCAACTCTGAAAGTAAGCTAATTCTAACTTATCTATATATGTATTATAATGCAATTATCCAAAACTTTGATGTGTATAGCTAAGTTTTAGCCCCATAAATTACTGATATTCTTATATACATGTATTGCAGGTGGTGGAATGAATTGGGGTTTGCATCAACCTTATGCTAGAGACCGACTTGTGGAGTCCTATTTTGCTACAATAGGATTGTATTTTGAGCCTCATTATGCTTTTTCCAGGAAGATCTTAGCCAAAGTTATAGCCCTAATCATGGTTATTGATGATACCTATGATGCGTATGGTACCTTTGAAGAACTCCAACTCTTCACAGATGTGATTGAGAGGTTTGATACATGGACATATCTTCACTAGACTATGAATCGTATACAAGAAATTTGAGTTTTGATAGTGTTGGAGAGTCTCCAGTAAAGCCAATATTTAATAAGCTGCCCTCGGAAGTACTCTGATAATTGAGAAACCATTTAAATTGAAACCGTTTATAAATGGTTTCGATTTAATATATTTTTCATTCATAATTAAAAAAAAAAAATTGATTTCACTATTTGTAACTTTTTCTATCTAATACCTTATTATTTTTCAGGTGGGATCAAAGCCTCATCGACGGACTCCCTGAATACATGAAGGTGCTTTGCTTAGCTATCTTAGATTTTTACGATGAAACTGAGGGAGAGTTGAGAAAGGATGGACAATCTTATCGTGTTAACTACATGAAAGAAGCGGTGAGTATCATCAATATATATATATATATATCTACTACTGGGTCATTATATATTTTGATTAATCTCTTGACATATATTTCATAGATTGGTTTTGTTTTGCTTCAATATTCTCAGATGAAAAGAGTGGTTGGAACCTACTTGAAGGAGGCTAAATGGTTATATTCCAACATTTGAAGAGTATATGAAAAATGCACAACCCAGAATGTTGTTGCCATGTTAATAGTCACTTCCTTGGTTGGCATGGGAGGAGATGTCGTGACAAAGGTAGCCTTTGATTGGCTAATGAATGAACCTAAACTTATGAAGGCTTCAACCTTACTTTCCAGGCTTGTGGTTGATATGTTGACCCACAAGGTACTTACTTACATTAATTAATTTGCAAATTTATCTTATTTAACTAGGACAACCCCAAGGGGTAACCAAGTTACCAAGAGATCTTTACCTTAGAAAGTGTGTGATTCTGAGTTCGACTCTTCTTATTTTTCTTGGGGCCACTAATATGAGGGTGTTTAGTACTCTTCATTGCTTTCGGTGAAAATTGAATAATTCTCATTCAACCCTAATATGATCCGATTTATGCGGTTGCAAAATCAGTATGAGCCTTGGGACTAGTCAAGCTGAAGGTCTGGATACCCGTCGTTAAAATATATATATATATATATACTTAATTAGGACAAACTAATGAAACTTAACTAACATTATTAAGCAAATTTGATGTATTTTTTGAAGTTTGAGCAAGAGAGAGGGCACCTGTGTTCAGCTGTGGAGTGCTACATGAAACAATATGGAGTCTCAGAGGAAGAGGTTTATGAAGAATTTAACAAAAAAGTGGTGGGAGCATGGAAAGATATAAATGAAGGGTGCTTGAAACCTACTGGTGTCCCAAGGGAAGTTGTATTAAGGTGTGTGAACCCTAATCGTGTAGGTAATTTCATGTATTTGTATAAAGATGGATTCACTCTTGCCCATGAAGTGTTGAAGGACCCTATCACCTCATTGTTTGTTGATCCTATACCCATGTAGTTCTGATCACCTTGCATGCATGGGAGTGGTAGTACGTAGGTTCTAGTGTGGATGCATGTTACGTGTGAGTGAGTATTTTCTTTTATGTTCTTATGTTTGGGATAATAAAGAAGTAATATGTGGAAGAAGTCTTTTGGATGATGTGTTGGTAGGTGTAGTTATCTGCCACATGTTTGATTAGGTAGAGTCCAAGTTGTTATATGGTTTCTCTCTCTCTCTCTCTCTCTCTCTCTCTCTCTCTCTCTCTCTCTCTCTTTTGGTGTGTTGGGAGGGTAGTAACAAGTCAGCAGTAGGGTTGAGACCAGGGTTCTAAGTATCGATATCGGATCAGATGGATTGGATTGATATCGGCTTAGCTGATCTTAAAGAGTGTATAGGCAATGGAATAAGGTTAAAAAAAAAAAAAAAAATGAAAGGTAGAGGTAAAATTGTCTGATTTATATTGATCTGAAGTAATTAAAGATGTGAATTTGAAACCGAACCGAACTATTTACATTGAAACTATAAAATCATTTAGTAAATAATTCGGTTATGGTTTCAAGTTTAAGACTAATTAATTAAATGGGTCTGGTCGATTTTAACCATTTAACTCATTAGTTTCAAACCGAATTGACACCATGAAAATTGAACCATTTAAACTGTCAAAATTAATCCGATTAACCCGTATAACAAAAATATTTAGTTATTTTAACAAAACATAATTGTTTAATGTGGAGAAGAATTAAGGACCATGCATAGAGGTTGTCCAACAGTTTATTCAATAATTTACTCCTATTATGTAGTTAAATCCTTGCTTGTTCAATGCCTCATTTAATTTGAAACAAGATTGAAGCATTTATCAATAAAAGCAAATTTTAGTAAGCATGCGAATAAACTAGCAAATCGATTGCTAACCGTTTAGAAATTGTATGAAATAAAATGCGATCAAAATTGTTTAAAATCATGGAACCGAAACCATTTACTAAACGGTTGTGGTTTCAGAAAGTGCAACCGTTTAATAAATGGTACAGTTTTGATTTTAACCTAATAAATGTGAACCAAACCGAACCATACTGTATACACCGAAGCCGAATCGATTAACACCCTTAGAATTAATATCGTATCAATATGGACGAAGAAAAATACTAATTTGATTCTCGAGATTTAATCCTAAGTTGAGACTGGAGTACTGGACAATTTGACCTAGAGAAGATATTAGACAAGTATTTTAATTTTCAAGATGATTTTGTAGCTATAGTGGATCTTGATTCTCTTCAGCATGGGATGGGGTGTGATGAGAATGCCACAATTGGGATCATCGGAATACACATCCCAAGGAATTTCTAGCCGTGGGATGCTCTGTGCACCCTATGTCGTGCTGGAGAGGATCTAGGTGCATAGCCAAGATCACATTTATGAGTCTGATTACAGCTGGAGTGTCCATAGACTCCAAAATACTGGGAAACTGATTCCAAGGGTCCCAAAGAATGCTCCAGATTCTTTGTTTTGTCGATCTTTTCTGATTGCCAGCCTCTTATATAGGTCCTTAACAGAATCTCTATCTCTCTTGATTGGGCAACCTCAGAAATAATTGATGATACTTTTGTACTTTCTATATACTTTGTTTTAGTTCTTTCTTGTTTCATTCGACGTAGTTCTAATAGGGAAGCCCAATTCCTTGCAAGTGGTGCTCTTAAATTTTGTTTTTCTCATACTTGGTGGATTCAACCCCCACCTTTCCTTGTAAATAACTCATATTACGGTAGGAGTTCCTTCTTGTCCCACTTTTTTAATAACATTTCATTTCTGTCCAAAAAAAAAAGAATCCCCCAAACATCATCAATTGTCAAAATGTAAAGTTCCTCAACCTAGGCTGTGGGAGTATACATTGTAAATCGGTTCAGCTGGTTGGATCAGCTAGTCCGACTTGGAGCATATGATTTAAGTATTTTTATGTTTCAGATCTCCTATACTTTGTAATACACCCAATGGATTGTAATTGATTTGTAAAAATAAAAAAACATAATTTATAGGATCGAGTTTTCCTTGAGCCACGGTGAAGGAAATCCTTGACTATGGCTTTCAGATGATCGAAGAGGGTATTAGGCAACAATAGAGGTATGTTTGACCATCCGTGAAAAGGGGGCCGAGGATCGTTCAGGCGAGATTCACTAATTTTTGCACAAGGGTAAGAAGTGAAGCTGTTTGGGTCTATGGAATGTGAAGTGGGAAATTCAATGATTTTCTCCACCCCATCCCATCTTCACCCTTTGGAACTCGGATCGAAATCCTCTTTATTCCTCATCTTGCAAATTTTATGTTGTTCTACCTATAGAGGATGACACATAATCCCAAGGGGTTAGCACAGTTGGCTTGGAGAGAACATAGTACTTTGCCTTAAGAAGTGAGGTCTCGTGATCAAACATTCGCCGTTGCACCTAACTTCTTGCGGCCACTGCACAAGTTTAACCCTAAAAAATCGTCTATAATTCCGATCTCGTATAATTTCGTAAAATACCCCTTCAGGGGGTGACACGTGTATTGATATTAATGCAATGGTACAGATCCGATTTAAATGATTTAATATTTTATTAGTTGTACCAGATCTGAATCATTGTATTGGTATCAAAATACATGTCACCTCTGAAAGTGATATTTCACATAATTATGCGAGATCGGAATTACAGACGATTTCTGGTTTAAAAAAAAGGGAGAGGATCCTGGCGAAAGGCAAGTGGTTCTAATGGCTTCAACATGCGGTAACTGCCCAAGGAGACGAATCTCGAAACTTCCGACAAAGGTTTAAGCCTATAAAAGAGAGTGAGGTTCTCAGTAAGAAAGGGGGGATTCTTTTCGTTGGGAGGAGCAAGGAAAGAAAGAAACAGAAAGGGGATTTTCTGGTTTCAGAGAAAAGGAAGAAAACAAGAAGGAGGTTGCCGGTGAGAACAAAGTTTAGGGGGAGGGATCTCTCGCCAGGTGAGGAGAAAATAAAGCAAGAAAAAAGAAGAAACGCAAGGGGGGAGGAGACCTGATTTTTGCTGGCTGGGAAGAGAAACCTAGAGAGGATTTCGGAGCAAGAAAATAGGAAGAAAAGAGAGAGGAAGGAGGGGCATTCCCCGGTCTCAACTAGAAGAAAGAAAACGCAAGAGAGGGAGAGAAGGTTTTCAGAAGGGGAAATCGCAGGGAGAAAAGGAAAGAGAAAGAAAAAGAAAAAGAAGAAAAAAAACGCTGGAGAAGGGTTGCGGGTTTGGAGCAAGAAGAAGGAAAGGAAAAAGAAAAAAGAAGGATCAAGGGTTTCAGCAGGAAGGAAATGAAGAAGAAGAGAACGATTTTGGGAAAAGAAAGGTCTACTGGTTGCTGGTTCTGATTTTTTATTTTTTAGCTTTTCTTTCTTCCCTTATTATGAGTTGCAGAGAAGTGAGAGAGTGAGATGAGGAATGGCAGAGAGATTTTGGGAAAGAAAGGGAAGTGAGGTCTGAGCGAGTTTCATTTCTTGGGTGGGAGTTACAAGGCTGAAATTCCACAGTTACAGGCGCAAGAGAGGTTGTCCAAGCTGGGATTGAGTGATTTCTGCTTGGGAGCAGATCGAAAACCATACAAGGATTGATTGACCTCTTTCTTTTAATTCATCTGGATTTCACTGTCGCAGAGGTTCTTGGCTGCTGCTGGTAATATCCCCTTCCCTTCTATTCCTATTAACATTAGTTTGAATTCCAGATTTAACATTGGTAATAGGTCTTATTAGGAATCTCTTTGTTGATTGATATGTGGTACAACCCCATCCCTTTATATTTTGCTTCATGATTTAGTGTTTTCTTTTTACTGAGGCTGGATTCCAATATGGTTCATGGCATTTTCTCTAAAAATGATATTTGTAGCACATTCAATCCTAATGATCATAGCATGGCTGGTCTTCACAGTTAAGGTTGTTTCTCAATTTTTACTCCTCTAGTTTTTAGTTCTGTGTGTGAATGAAACATCTGCAGAAACTGATAAATAGAAATAGAAATAGAAATAAAGAAATTTGGAGAGATTATAAGAACCATCCATCGTTACATTCTTGGCTTTAGAGGGAAGTTAGGAAGATAGTTGATGCATTTGGGATCTTTCTTTTGATCCTTCATTATCCAAGTTAAGGGTTCTGGTTTTCTAAATCACATGATACTGAGAGTACAGAGGAATGCAGGGGTTAACTTTTCCATTCCCTCCAGCTTTAAACTCTGCAGGTTGCTTTGGACATGGTTCTTTGTGAATGCAGCATGAACTCTAGGATTTATGTGAAACCTGATATCTGTAACACCATCACTCATAAATCTGTTTTTTTTTTTTCCACCATGATTCTGGTTTTCAAATGAGCTGCTGAATCTGTTTTTTCCGACCTCTTGAAGCCCATAAATCTGGCTTTCTACACATTATGATTCTGGTTGTCAAATGAGCTGCTGAACCTGTTTCTTCTGAACTCTTAAAACTCATAAATCTGTTTTTCTCTATATACTATGATTTTGGTTTTCAAATGAGCTTCTGAACCTATTTCCTTAGGCTTCTAAAAACCAATCATCCACATTAGGCATTTTGATATGAAGTTCCTAATAAGGTTACCACAAGACTTGGTCACTAGGATTGAATATGGAATCAAGGTAGAATGCTTTTAAAAATCAAAACTTGCTATACCCTTGCTAATGCTTTTCATTTCTCTTTTTTAAAAATGCTAGAAAAAAAAGGAAAAAAAGAACTTTGGCTGAAGTCATACCCAGCTGAGAGCCCATAAAATAGGATGGGTCTATGGGCTGTCACTTGCATTGTACGATGGGGATTAGTGAATTTTTTTAGACCATTCAAGTTGGGCCTGTTAATTGAGATGGGCCGCCCTATATATCAAATCCGTTGACAGCCCATTTCTCTTTTGAACCTTTTATCTTTAGGCCTATCAAATGAAATGGGCTGACCCATATGTCCAGCCCATCGGCAGGACATCTTGCTCTCCCAAGTTCATGTGTTTAAAAAAAAATTATTCTTTTCTTTATTCTAAAAAATTGTGTCAGATTCTATCTTTTAAATGAAATGATTTCTTACCATGCCACTTAGCCTTGGGCCTTGGCCATCAATTGGTCAAGAGCTTGTGCATGTGTGGCTATATCAATGCGGGCTCTAGATTCTCTCCTAAAAAATGATTTTATTTTCAATCACAGGTCCTCCGGCAAAATAGGACCTCTCAAATGACTGCTTGCTTGGGCTTGAAAGATAAGCTCTTGTGGCCTGGATCTGGAGCTGGGCCTGGGCTTTGATAAAGGGCTATAGCTTGAGCCAATCGATGGCTGCGGCATTGTAGAGAATTGAATAAGAAAGAGAGAGGTAAGGATTGTTTACAATAAACAACTGCCTATGCTTGGTGGGCTGTGGTGCGCAAAAAACCCACGCTCACCTCGAGACCTCCTGGCTTTAAACCATTAGAACCATTAAAACCATTAGCTGCGGTATCACTTGTCTTTTCCATCCTTTGAACCAATAACCCTTGTTCCATTTTTTGTGTTGTTTTAGTTTTGGGAAAATGTTGTTGTTGTAATCAAATTTGGTGAAAAAGAAATTGTAACCTTACTTTTTTGCCTTTGTTTGGATAACACATTTTTGTTTTTCTCTTGATGAGGGTAAATCCAGTCACTTCACATTAGACATTGACGGCTTATAATGATTAAGTCACTTTCAATTTGTATTTAAACTCAAAAAATGAAAAATAAAAATAATTTTGAAATAAGAGAAGAGGCAATCAAAAATAGGTTACGAGTTACGACTTCTCAATTCACCACTTTGTTGACAACAAGTTGCACCCTTTAGTTTTTTAGTATTATCTTTATATATCGTGCATGCCTTCTATTCTCCACCCTAGTAGGTTGCTTCTCCCCTTCCATGAATTTCCATCTATGGAGGCACTGGCAATCACAAGACCACGATGAATTAGTAGGGTCTCTCAGATTCATGGATGCTTACTAACATATTCTATTGGTTACTTAAGACGTTTTCTAACATATTATAGTGTATGCTTAATAGTTGTTATAATATCGGTTGATTTTTTTATTTTTGGTAAACAATGTTGGTTGGTTTGACTTTACTAAAATATGTAATGTAAATATTTCTCATAGATATGGTTGGTGGTATAGTGTCAAACTTTACTTTTCGAACTAAATTGTAGTTTAAACCTTTTGACCAAGTTAGATAAACCCACCTGGACCTAGCACATGTAGGAGCCTCGTGCACCGGGTACAACCTTTTTTTTTTCCTTTGTTTTAAATTTATATTTATTTTAAGAATCATGCAATATAATGGTAGGGTTGATGGTTGGTGTACTTAGTTTTATTAATATATCCCTCAGGTTATGTATATTGTAAAGTGTGGTTCCAAATTTCAATTGATATTAGCATTATATATAAAATATGGGCTCTATATGGTTTTCGAAAAGGAAAAAAAAGAGTATTGAGTTGATATAGTTTAGAATCTAGAAATTAAATTTTGCTTTTGTGGAATTTATTAAAATTAATTAAATAATATTTTTTGGGTCTCAGATGGTTTTGTAATTCGAAGAGGATATTGCTTGCTATGTGTTCGTAGAAATGCTTGTATGGGCTTTGAATCATGAATAGCTAGTAATCTTGTGATCTAACATTCTGACCCAACCCTCTTGCTTGTTGCTAGCTTAATCAGTGACTCCAACAAACACCAACAACAATGACATCGTCTCCGTCCTCGATTGCTCTGAAAGACATGGTCCCTGCAGCAGAGAATAACATAAACACAAGATTTATATTGCTGGAGAAACGCAACCCATCAACAAGAAGCATGGAAACTCAAGGAAAGCAAAACAGACCATGCTTGGCGCTAGTGGCTGACGAGACAGCAGCGGTTCACTTCCAGCTATGGGGAGAAGAGTGCGACGCCTTTGAAGCAGGAGACATCATCCGCTTGAGCAACGGCATCTTCTCATACGATCGGAGTAAGCAAGTGGTGCTGAGAGCTGGGAAGAGGGGAAAGGCGGAGAAGGTTGGAGAGTTCACTTTGGCATTCGTGGAGACCCCCAACATGAGTGAGATACGTTGGTGTCCCGATCCCAATAATCCTAAGCGTTTAGTGCAGGAGACTGTGATCTCTCCCTACTCACGTATTTTCCCGCCACACTAATCACCCAGTCCAATTTGTTGCATCTTGCATTTTGTACCTGGTTATATCTTTGATGATTTCTAAGGTTTTTCTGTTATAATTTTGTGTATCCAAACGAGTCCTGGGTTAGCTGAACCATTTGTAGGGTTCTGCAGTGTCAACGCTTTGCTTTGAGTTGGCCTAGTAATAGACCGAAATTGGTTCAGCCAGACCAAAAATCAGATCAAACTGATCGATTGATACCCTTAGACTTCTGCTATCGATTTCAGATTGGGTTTTTGCAAACTGAACTTATCAACCCACATGGGGAATTAAGGGTTTAAATCCTCTATGGTGAGTGGCAGTGAGGCCTAGCCGTTGGATCTCACTATCGCTCATTACGTCACTGAAGATGATTGTTCTGCGAAAATTAAAGCATTAAAAATCCATCATAAAAGGGAAAATAGGATTGAGATCCTCCTCCTCCAACTAGACACATGCTTGTATGCCTCCAAGGTATTGGGTTGTATGCATGTGTTTAGTTGGAGGGAGGTTAGAGGAAAAATCGTTGGAGAAGATCCGGATCTAGGAAAGTAACGCTACTTGGTCGTTGGTCCTGCATCAAGACATGGAGAGGGCTCCATCCCTGTAAAATATAAAATACTCATTCCTTGTTGATGTCCTTGTGGGGCAATGCGACTAACTAGTGTTCTTGCCAAAAGTCTAAAAGTTCAATTATTAAAGAAGCGGAGGGTAATTTTGTTTACCCACCTAGAGGGTTATCTTTGGTCTACAAAGTACAAACAATTACTGCCACAGCCACAATAATGTCTAGGGGTGGAACTAGTAGGAAGTAAAATTTTGAAAAATGGTTAAAGTGAAAAGAGTCCTTAATTTCAACTCCCACGATGACAAAGGAAATAATATTCTCAACGGGCACACCTAATTTTTCCATGTGGAAGAGTGAATTGGCAAATATGATCCAAAGTTATCAGAGAAATGACTTCAGTAGACTGCATTCAAATTTCAAGCTTGAATTCAATCTTCACATTCCAATCTATGTGGTACCCTCCCACGAATGTTAATGCACCCCCTTGTATAGTCCAATGTACCCTCGTGGTAGTCTTGGGCTTTTCATTTCCTTTGTTTAGTTACTTTGGCAAACTTAAATTAATATGAAATTTAGCATATGAGCGAGGAATCTTGAGGTCTATATGTCTATAAAATTTTAGTACCATTTAACCTGCCATGTGGCAAATCTAGGTTCTATTAAAGAGATTTTGTAAATATGATCGAAGATGTTGTGAAATGTATAAATACATTAGTAAGGAGTTACAAATCTAACAAGTGTCAATTCAAAATAATATTTCGTCTATCAATTGGTTAGATTGCCTAATCAACTTACATATGGGTTGAAAACCAAATATACCTCCAAAGAAAGGCTTCCTTGTCCCAAGTCCAAAGTGTCATTGGGCTCTTATGAATCATCATGAAACCGATATTTGGCATTTAAAACTTGAGCTAGCAGCTAAGACAAAAGGTAGAGTTGGTGGGATTCTACTACAAAGTAATTGGACATCATGAAAACAACATTTTATCTCAAGTGTTAGTTAATGCCTATGGTTTATTGACCTTCTAATATTTAAATTTTTATATTAATTATTTTAATAGATATTTTAATAATCACGTTACTTTAAAATAATCATATCTTCTAGTAAGACCGATAAGAATATAAATGTGTTCAATCCTCGGACAGCCTTAGAAGAACACACGATATGCAAAAAAGAATTGTTTGGTTCTAAAGTCTTTAAATCCTGCGTTTGACTCCACACAAAACCAGTATTATGGTTTTGCCAAAGTGAAGGCCCCACCCAAACCCCGCATTAGCAGGAGCTTTATGCATTAGGTGGTTTTTTTTTTTTTTTTTTTTTGATGGCTCCGATTCCATTTTCAATTGGTGGTGCGAACACGTCATTTAATTGGTCATGTAACATAATATATAGTGGAAAATCTTATTGTAATCAACATTGGTGAAAAATTTTCACTTTTACTTTTTTACCCTTTTAATTTTTATTTTTTTTTTAATAGGAAAATGTTCACTAAGCCTAAGGCATACTTCTACTCCAAAACCCAAGCTCAACGCTGCATCTCTTGAATTGGACCCGAGCTAGGCTTAACCTTGCCAGGGCTTGAAAAAAATCAATCTTAACTCGCCCTTAGGGTGGGCCAGGTTGGGTCAGGTTGTTACATCTATCCAATATATATATCTATATATATATTTTAACATACATATATGCCAAATGAGACATCATTTCAACGGAATTTTTAATTCAAAAGTGGGTGATAGATTTATATTTTATAATATGTTATAAATAGGTTTCTTAAATTAGAAATGTGAGCGGCATGTGCGTGTAACATTATAATACATTATATTTATAATCTATGTTATAATGCACGTATATATTATAAATATATGTACAACGAAGAAATATATATATATATATATATATTCTACATATATATTATTATAACCTATGTTACATTGCATGTATATATTATAATAAGATGTACAACAAAAAAAAAACATTATATATATATGAGTAATTCGTTAATAACAAGGAGGTTAGGAGGATTTATAATTGAATTGAGTATGAAATTTAAAAAATGGCCTAAACAATTATTGCTCAAATTCTATTATTGATGGAGTGGTGAAATAAAAAGCTTTGAGAATCTCTTAGAAAGTCAAATTTCAAAAAGATCCCAAATCAACTCCCCTAAGAGCTTTTCGAGGGGTATTTGAGGAAGAAAATGACAAGTGTTGTCATGAAACCTAAATGAAGAGTCATTACACTTCTCGTGCTGAAAAAAAAAAAAAGGGTGAAATGTGGAAAGTGTTTTGAGGCACACTAACCATTTAGGAAAGAATTTTCTTAATGTGTATGCTTCATTTTACCATGTGGAAGAATTATGAAGCAAATATGACCTTCGATTATTTAAGGAATGGTTTCAAGAGACCACATCTTATCATCTAAACATGTTTACATTCTTGGTAGTCTCAATTCTCAAATAAAAATACATGTATCAACATGAAATCGCATGTAAAGCATTCATGTAAGGGTAGGTGATTCAGACTAATAAAATTTCCAAATGGGGCAACTAGTTGTGCCACCAAAAGAAGGCTTCCTTGTCCCTGGCCTAAAGATTTGGTGTTTCATTCATAAGCTTGAAACTAATATTTAGCTTTCAAATTTGAGCTAGCAGCCAAGATAGAAGGCAGAGATTTTTGTGGATTCTACCAAAAAGACTTTTAGTTGGCATGAAAATAACATTTTGTCTTACTCTAGGTAGTGTCTTAATCTAAGGTATGCCCATGGTTTAATTGACATCCTCATGTTTATTTATTTAGTGGGTATTTCTTGTTGGGTAGTTGATCATCTTAATGACTAGCCTCTTTTTTAGTTTTATTTTAATGAGTCTTTTTTATTTATTTCCATTTTGTTGCTTTCTCTGCATCCATTGAAATAATTACTGCAATTATCTAAAGCCAAAGTTGCTTTGAATCTATCATTGATACTGTTTATTTCAATTGTATGAGCCCAATATGGTTTGCTTGCTTCTTCAAATAAAAAAATGTATGGGAAAAGCATTATACATTGTCTGCTTATATTTGACATTTTACATGTTAAGCCAACAAACAATAAATCAATATAAAAAACAAAATGATATAATAAGGAGAGAGAACGGGACCAAATAAGAGAGAGAAGGGGACCACATATTTAACAAGGAGAGAGATTATGAGAGGAAGTAAACACTCGCAACATCTACTTATTTTTCCTTAAACCACAAGAAAAAAAAAATTCCAAATTTTTAGAAATTACATTATATAGGACTTGTGAAAAAAAAAAAAAAACTCAAGGAATTATAGCTACTTGATTAAGAATTAAGATGAATGCATGAAGCTAGAAAAGAGAGAGAGATAAATATAAGAACTCTGATTCACGAACAAGCCTCTCAGGTTTTACGCAATCTCTTTCACAGATCTCTCCCATAGCTTTGTGAGTAACTGTGATTCACGAATGTGACTGCAGGGACCTAAAAGTGACTACTTATAATAGTACACCTAATCCTAACCACTCTGACAATGGTTGGACTGAGCCTATCCCGAAACAAAGTAGGCCAAACCACTATGAGCCTATATGGAGCAAGTGTATTATTGTAGGCCAAAACCCAACAAAAAGCATTGACATCCAAATTTTCATTGCTTGATCTCTCCTCACAAATCGTTGTTCAAATGAAGGAAAAAAAGATGGACATGCTTGTCTTTTTCAAGATAAAATTTTCCTTTTATGCCCTTCGACATAGAAACAAATAGAGTTTGAGATAAATAAAAGAAAAATAATAAAAAGGAAGAAATGACGCTACTTACTAATGTGTGTCTACTCCTAAACACAACGGGTATGAAAAGCCTATGATGCATCGTTGAAGATGCTCTCCCATGCCCTCTCATTGGCTAACGAGCTGGTGTGTACATGCCCCCAGTGAGGTACTATTGCATATATATATATATATATAAACTTAGTGGGCTCGACTAGAAAAGCTATATGGAATTCCGGATGCTCCTCCTATTTCTTTCTGCCACATGAAATGTGATCTGATAATTTGAATGTTTATTACATGTTGATTGATCTAGATTAATCATATGTCAACTTAAGACTCAAATTCAATCAAATTCCTCCCCATATATATATATATATATATATTTGTGAGTTGTGAACAAGGATTTAGGGGATGGTATTGGTATTGATATTGATATGGGTATCAGTATCAATTCAATAACGATCTAGATCAGATCGGATCAGTGGGTATCGATCGATTTTGTTCCTTCTTTTTTACAAAGTATTATTTTTTTTATTATTTTACCCCTGAAACGATACAGATAATCGATTCAGATCGGTCTCAACTGATACCAATCCGATACGATCATACAAGACCTATACTTGAAGCCATGGTTGCAATGTTTTTTCTAGTGCACCCTTTATGGGTCACGGCATTTTCAATCCTTTGTTGTCCCACTTCGATTTTAGAATCCGAATCGAAACTTTGATTCTGGTCTATTCGGGTTTGGATTCGGATTCGACTTTTGAAAGCATAGCACAATTGGGCCAATTAGACATCCAGTCCTAGATTTGAGAGTAATAAATTAATGAAATTAAGGTGTCTATTGAGGAAGCTTGTTCTTCAAATTTTCTTTACACTTAGTTGTAGAGGTGCACAACAATTCAATTCATCTGGAAACATAAAGAATAACTTATGGAAGAAACCAATTGAGGAAGGTTGCTTAATTCCTCTTCAATTTTCTTTACACTTAGTTGTAGACCTTAGTTGTAGACGTGCTAATACTTCAACTCTGCCACTCCCAGAAACATATAGAATAGGTCTGGAAAGGTCTAAAGAAAACCTTGAAATGCTAAAATGTCACTTAAAATACTCATATTTCACAACTCATTTTGAGTTCAATTTTCTATTGTTTTGATAAGTAGTTTATATTTTCACCCAAAAAAAAAAACAAAGATGTTCAAATATTCGCCACATGGTAGATCTGATCATCCAAATTTTATGGATTAGAAAAGTGAAGACTGTTTTTTTAAGTTAACCAAGGTGTCCGGGTCAGTTAAGACTTTTTATTTTTAATGGTATATGGTAGATCTGATAATCCAAATTAATTGTATGGATTAAAAAAGTTAAGACCCTTAACATTAAAGAAAAAAAAAAAAAGGTTTGTTAAGTGGGAGGATATTTGGTGGAAAGAATCGAGGTCAGATCCTCTTTTGGACCATGACCTTCTGCAATAATCTTACACCATTCATTGGTTGTGGGCTCCTACATTAGATCCGATTTCGAAAGAACCTGCAAGTTTGGTGTAGACAATACCAGCATGAGGAGCTAATGGGAGGGGGTGGGGGAGCATTTTCAGCACAAGGCATGCTTTGAGGAATCAGATTAAATTGGAATCAACCTTGATTGATCTTGATTCTCGGTCGATACTATATCGGTTGGTCCGTACGGGTAAGGGTATAGTCTAAAAGACAGTTTTTTAATTGAAAGCAAGGGTTTCTATCCAATCCTGACCGATCCCATTCTCGATATTGAGTTTTCAAACCATGGCACAGGGGGCAGCGTGGTCTTTTCATGCCTACCTATGTATGAGTGTAGTCAATACAAGACTGACAAGTTTCTTCTCCCGTCATATTTATAAGGTTTACAAGAGAATGTGCAAAAGCATACATAAACGAGTGAAAAATTATAAAAATATGATAATACATGAGAGAATATTCGATTGAATTAAATATTTAAATTTGACATGTGTTAACCCAAATCTATTCCTATCTATCCAACGAAGACATCATACCATTTTTCCACATGGTGAAAAATAGTGAATCATATGATAAGTTTAATATAATGTGATCCAAAATTTTATTTTTCTTAAAAAAAAAAATATTAACTCAGTGTAGGTTATGTCCTCTCACATGTCACTTATTTATTTATTTAAAAAAAAAATTAAGTGAGTAAAAATGATCCGCACTGCAATCTTGGAGGAAACTTTCTCATATAAATAATAAAATAAATTAAAAAAATTAATAAAAGAAAAACGAGTACAATGAGTGATGAAGGTGGATAAAAATCACAAGTTTAGACTCTTTTATAAGATTTTGACTCACCAAAACCAAAATCACAAGTTTGGATAAAAAAATCATTAAGATAGAAAGTTTAGATAAAAAATTTGGATTTTACTAAAAAATAATAAAAATGTTTCGTTACAAATTAAGGGAAGAAGATCCTCACGCAACCATTGTGAGAGTGCTTTCACAAGTCTTCTTACATTGGGTTTTAGCTCACCCTATCTGACCGGCGTCGATGATAAGATTCGTATTGAAGGCTTTTACCCCTTAAGATACTAATACCATCAATATGGTATCGATTATGTATTGGTATCAGCCATAGCCATTTGCTTTTTAATTCTTGACCACGTGGGATTTGTTGCATGACACCATATCTTCTTACATTTTGACTATATGGGTTCTATGTCGGTATTCTCTCTCGTCAAATCATACAGGTAAAATATTTTCTTGTATTATAATTGGTATGGCATGGAAGATTTCCCCATGCAACCAGTGTATAGCCGTGGCACCAAACACAGAGGGGGCAAAATAACCACCTCGCCCCCTCGTGAAAGAAGAAAATCTCGCCTATGTTGATGTTTTCATGCAAACGCCTATTGGCTCCTATATTGACATAGGGGCCACATTCCCTTTTAGAGAATCTTCTCCCATAATTTTGATGTGAAATGATAGGATTTATTCTCATTAGAATATATATATATATATATATTACACAAGAAAAAATTTTAAGTAACACTCTTATTGTAACCATACTTGCAATTCAATTTTTTCAAAAATAAATTCGAAAATGTTACATACCATCAGACATTTTTCTTTGGTGAAACACGTCAAACAAATTAGAAGCTTATAAAACGCACATATGGATCATAAAGAGAGAATACAAAATAAAATAGTTAGAATGTGAGATAAAATAAAATATGGGATTTTTTTTTGGATAAACGTATAATATGAAAGTTACCAACTACAAAAACAACATCATTATATAGAGGGAAGAACATGTGAGTGTGGCTATTGAATGTGGTATCAAAATTTGTTGTACCTACGAAAAAAGAAAAGTCAAACATTGTTGTATTTATTAATTTTTTTTTAATAAACTAAAAATAAAGAGATTCGAAATATAACTTAACCTATTTTTGTTTTGAGATTTTCCTAATCCTTAAGGAGAGGGTGCTCATATCTCTTTATATCTAGTTATTCATGTTTGATGTGGGATAATTTTATTTTTTAAATGATTTCTCAATCATTGAAAGTACAACAAATTTGCTATTTCACAACTCTAATATTGATGTATTAGGATTCAGGTAAAACTCATTTTTAAAAACTAGTCATTAATAAAAATTATACAAAAATCATTATAATCTTCACATCAAACGACTCACATATGATGTAAAGGTCATTTTGTTTTTACATATAAATAATAGGAATTGTTTGACCCTACATTGAATGTAAAAATTGTTTGTATATAATAGTGAGAACTACATGGCTAAGACCTCGAAACATTGTGGATGTCTCTACAAGAAAGGCATAACCCCTAATATAAATAGAAGGGCATCCATGGTTGTTCTAGTTTAAGTCATTGTGATATTATCAAGGATATCTCCTTTGGAATCAAGATCGGCCATTATTGAGCATTTTTTTTTTTATATTTCAAATAATTCTCAATTATCTATATTAATCTATAATTTATTTAATTAATAAAATTGAAGGTTTGACTTTTGACACGTTGGGGAGAAAACTGGGTTGAAATCGTCTGCAATTCCGATCTCATACAATTCCGTGCAATACCACCTTCAAGGGGTGACACGTGTATTGATACCAATACAATGGTTCAGATCTGGTACAATTAATAAAACATTAAATCAGTGAAGAGGCATTTAAATCAGATCTGGACCATTGCATTGGTATCAATACACGTGTCACCCCCTGAAGGTGGTATTTCACGGAATTGTACGAGATCGGAATTACAGACGATTTTTTTCCGAGAAAACTGCCACAACTTTTCGATTTTGAAAAAGTACAAGTATCGTAGAGAATTGGGTAATAAGTGGAGAGGAGTCAAATCCTAGTTAATTTGAAGCTTGAGTCCTCTCTTGGACCACAACCTCCTGCAATAATTCCACACCCCTTGTTAATTTACACTCATTGCCTAGACACAAGGGTCATGTACCCCACATAGAACACTCCCCTATAATATAATGGAAGAAAGGTTCTTCCAGCTTGAGATATACACTGCACCGCTTCACATACATTATTTCATTAAATTTTTTAAAACAAGAAAAAAAAGGGTAAATGAAAAGAAAAAAACAAAGTGTTTACTTGAGAGAACCCACCCCCAATATAATATAAAAATAAATTACACCAAAAAAAACAGATACGTGCACCAATGACTCACCTAGGTATGATGTCATAAAAACGTAAGTATGACGTAGTAAGTTGAATAAAGTATTTGGTGCATTTATGATGTGTTTTGATTTTTCTTTAAAATAAAAGATAAAATCATAAAAACAAGAATTGACGGAACAACAAAAGGTAGTTTCGCCGTTCTAATTTCATTTGAAAAAATAAAAAATAATATTTTAATATAGAAATTGAAATTTTCATTTCCGTCATTGAACGTTGTTTCTGAAAATAGAAATGTTATCAAATGTAACCCAAGTCCAGACCGATTTAATGGAGAACTTTGATTGGTGTAGCCGCAGGAGAAAATTGTGGGCCCCAGATGACTGAACGGGCAACGGTAATCGATAAGACAAAAGCATGAGAAGTGAGAACAGGGAAAGGGAAAGGTGGAAGGTGCTACAAGAATGAACAGTAACTGCCGCTTCTCTCTCTCTCTTTCTCTCTTCGTTAATTCGTGTTGTGGGGGACCAGGGGAGAGAAGCAGAAGATATCTACAAAAGAAAGAGATACTATGGTTCTGTCCTGTGAAAGAGGGACAGAGAGAGAGAGAGAGGGCAGGGTGTTGTGGTGCTGTAGCAGAAGAGCCCTTTTTTTTGGGGAGGAGGGCTCTACTGTTCTTGTCTATTAATTCAAAATTCTCGTCCACTGAGCTTTTTGAGCTTTGAGAGGGGAAAGGAGGGTGTTGTGATGATCCGGTTATGGATTGCAGCGCTTCATCTAGGGGAGCTTCTGGTGAGCTCTGTAGTCCATTTTGTATATGGGTTTTACATTCTCAGCACAGCTCTGGCAATGGATTTGTCACAGGCATTGAATGAATGTTTCAAGCCCAATGTGAATATTAATACAGATACAGATATGAACCTCAACTCTGCAACTGGGTTGAGAAGGGTGGACTCTAAAGCATCAACAAACCTTGATGATTTACCTCCTATTGTCTTAGTTCATGGCATCTTTGGCTTTGGCAAAGGGGTATGTGATATGGAGCTCCTTTTTGTTTTTGTTTTTTTTTTTTAATGGGTTCTTCATCATTTTCTCCTTCTTATTCCTTTGATTGTGATTCTAAGTTTTGATTTTGCTTCTGCCATTGTAGAGGTTAGGTGGTTTGTCTTATTTTGCTGGAGCAGAGAAGAAGGATGACCGGGTTCTTGTTCCCGACCTGGGTTCCTTAACAAGCATGTATGATAGGTAGGTGTTTGAAACTACTGAGGAACCATCCTTGGCCTTTCCCTTCTCCCTCTTTTACTTTTTGTCACCGTACTTAATTTGTTCCAAACATTCAGGGCTCGCGAATTGTTTTATTATTTGAAAGGCGGGCAAGTGGATTATGGAGAAGAACACAGCAAAGCTTGTGGGCATTCCCAGTTTGGAAGGATTTATGAGCAAGGTTCTTTGATGAAACACTTCCCCTTTTGTTTCCTCTCTCTCTCTCTCTCTCTCTTGCATGGTTCACAACCATCAGAAAACTTGTTGGTTAACTCTCCTTGATTTTCGTTTGGGTTGGCTGGAATGCAGGGCATTATCCTGAATGGGATGAAGACCATCCTATTCACTTTGTTGGACATTCTGCTGGAGCCCCAGTGGTTCGCCTTATGCAGCAAATGCTAGCAGACAAGGTTAGCCAATTTCTGAATCTCAATTTTCCCCTTTTAGAAAGGAAGAAGAAGAAGAAGTAATGTTGGTGTTGGGTAATTTGTTACTAACAATCTCAATTTCACTCTAATTTTAGGCTTTCAAGGGATATGAGGACACTACAGAGAACTGGATATTAAGTATAACTTCTTTATCTGGGGCGTTGAATGGGACGACAAGAGCCTACTTTGATGGAATTCAGTGAGTTGAATTTTTATCCTTTTTATTTCTACTTTTTATACTAATCTTGGTTTTTCTATCTTTGATATCTCTGCAATCTTCTGTTGCTTGCTTTCCCAGACCAGAAGATGGAAGATCTATGAAGCCTTTATGTCTGCTTCAGTTTTGCCGCGTGGGTGTCATAATTTATGAATGGCTAGACATTCCATGGCTGAAGAACTACTATGATTTTGGGTTCAGCCACTTCAACATGTCCAGGAAGAAAATGGGTATTTCTGGTCTTGTGGATTGCCTCTTGGGGAACACTGGTCCTTTTGCTTCAGGTGACTGGATGCTTCCAGACCTTTCAATACAAGGAACCATGCGGCTCAACTCTAACGTCAACACGTTCCCTAACACATTCTACTTCAGCTATGCTACAAAGAGGACTAGGAAGAACATGGGGATCACAGTACCTACCAACATACTAGGTGTACACCCCCTGTTCATTATTAGAATTCTGCAGATGAGCCAATGGCGACATCCATCAGATGTACCACCTCCTTATAAAGGATACCGGTGGGTAATCTGTTGACTTTCTTGGTGTCTAAAATCCAGCTAAGTGAATCAATCTTCTTCACTGTATTGCTAATTAGTTTCATGCTTCCATGTTAAAATATGTGAAGGGATGAGGATTGGCAAGACAATGATGGAGCAATCAATACCCTATCTATGACTCACCCTCGCATCCCAGTTGAACACCCAAGCTGTTTCATCGTGGATGACTCTGATTACCACCATCTGAAACCAGGCATCTGGTTTGTATCTCTCCTGTCATGATCTACACAATGTTAATTAACCCCCTCTCCACTCCTTTGCTATTGCATTTTACATTGTATGTGTACAGATAAAATCTCATCAGCTCTGTTTAGATGCTAAACAAAATATATAATTCATCCTGGGGCTAGATTCAACCTGTCACTTTAACTTTGGCTGTTAAATTAACTGTCATGGATAAAATCATTCAATCACTCTGCTGCCTTTGAGAATGTCTATCAGCAAAGTTGAGCATCGTCATTTGTCACTGTCATATTGTTGCTGTTACAGTAATCATCATTTGACTATCAGCTTAGTTTTAATACAGCATTGCCAAGTCATTCCTCTCTACAACTTCCATCTACTCTGTTAATTAATGACATGGGTAGTCAGTAATGGATACTGCTTAATAATTTCTGGTTGTTATATTTAGTTTTCTGAGTGTCTGTAGATTCATGAAAATTATAAATGGATTTAATTGGAAAGACGATAAGATCATTAACCAATTCAACTTAACAGAGCCTTACCCTTTCATATTCTTCAGTTGTATGAATCTTGTTTCAACAGATCTTGTCATATTTAACTACATACTGAATGGTTTAGCACTATCACCTTCCACCGTATCACTATCGCTCTAACCCTTCCCCCAGGGGAGGGAGGCAGTGAGATTTGCATATGTTGATCAAGGATCCCCATGTCCACAAAGTTTTTGAACATCATAATATTTAACCATCATAAACTTCAACCCAATGTCTGACGATCACATCATTCTCTGGGCTCATCATTTATGTTTTCTCTCCTACCATAATCACAGACCACCAGCACCATCATTGTAAATTTGCACAGATTCTTTATCTCCATTTGTTTATATAAAATATTAAAAATATATCTGGTAGAATGAGCATTATATTAAAGCCTTAATAAACACACTCATGATTTTAGACGACATAAGAATTAAAAGCCAAAAAGATTGTATTGTGCTTGGAAAAAGACATCTTTTATATTTGCATATCATTTTCTGGCTAAATAAGCTAGTTTTTGTCCTAATCATCCGAAAAAAGATTTTAGTATAGGCAAGTGTGGTAGGTCTCAATATTGTAGAGGTCAGGAACCTAGTGCTTTATTTAATCAAACCTAAAACTAACACTGTTGGTGCTATTGATCTTTGTCCCCTTAAAAACATTAATAACAAGTGAAAATTGCTGCAAAATATTGTGTGGTCTGGCAATATCTTTATTCACATACAAGTTCATGAACATGTCTCTTATCTGTCCCTGAGATACTATAAAATTGTTTCATTGCCACTGTATCCAAAGGCAAAGGCACTAGCTTCCCCATGTTCAAAACTGACTTACATATTTCATTTTTTTGCTATTGTTTATACTTTTGATAATGGTACTTGTTAAATGAGTAAGAAATAACAAAAGCATATGATGCAGGTACTACAAGATTGTTGAAGCAGATCACATAATGTTTGTTGTGAATCGGGAGAGAGCAGGAGTACTATTTGATTTGATATACGACAGTATCTTCGAGCGCTGCAGAAAGCATGTTTTTAGAAACAAACCAACAATACCCAATCATACACATCAGTAGCATAAAATGCATTCTGATTATTATACATGTAGCAAAGGGAATGAGAAACAAACCATCCAAATCAGTCCCAACACTTTCTTTTCTCCTCCCTCCCTCCCTCCCTCTCTATCCAGTGCCTGATTCCAACCTGAAATACCTTGGCAGTAATCATGAAAGATCATTGTAAGATGTAAGTTCATGCTTATTGAAACATATGAAAAGCTTGATACTTAGTTATATTTTCTCAATGAGAGATCTGCTTTACAAATTGAGACTCCAAAGACTGCCACAAAGCTACTAAACTGCCTTTGGCACCAGAAGGGAAATTTTGGTAAAAATAAATAAATAAATAAAGAGAAACACTATTTACATCACAGAGGTAATAGAGAATTGGCTAGAACACCATTTTTAGATTACAGAAAATTCGGGATTAGGGAAGGCTAATTCCAATTCAAACTAACTGATCCATCTGAGCTGATTCTTTTGAAACCATTGTTTCCTATGATTTCACTTAGGCTCTGTCTTGTTGCAAAGAAATGAAGGAAAGTAAAACTCTCAAGCCTATAAAGAAATTTCTATAATCTTTACCCCACATTTTTATGTCACTAATTCCATACATTCCATGTTTGGTAACTAAATTTCAATTTACTTGACATCTAGATCCCTTGGATTTGAAAAGCAAAACGAAAATTACAACTAAAAATATCAATTACAAATATGGTAAGAAATTTAGTTAGTTCATACAATCAATTTGGGTAATGATTATAAAAGTTTTCCTTTTAGATTTCAAAATTTTCACTTCTCTTCCATTCAATATCCCTTGCAACAAAATGAAGCATTACATATCATTATTTTAGGAAAAAACCAAATATTCTTGTAGCATCCACCCCCCAACAAAGCAGGCAATAAATCAAAGGCAAAACACCAAGCAAAAAAACAATCAATTTTAGGCTTCCTGAGAGAACTCCATTGTTTGAAGCTGGAAGAGGGAAGTTCACAAATTACATCATTCCTTAAAGTTGAGAATCTTACTACTAACATGTGGTGAATGAAAAAACTTGATCTTACCCAAGAAATAAAATAAAATAATATTGTATGAGTAAACTACACCTAGGATATCTAATGTTTAGAAAAAACTACACAAGATACATCGCATTTAATATATTATATTTGAGATAACTTTTTTTATACATATTTTCAATTTTGCCCATATCACCATCTTTAGAAACTTTCTCCCACCAATGAGGAGATGGTTTGACCTAGAGAAAGGATGTAATAAGGATATATTTAGTTTACTCTCTCTTCCTTTTTCCGTCTTTTCCACTGTGGGTGGACGTTGTCGCATATCTGCCAAAGAAGATGAAAAAGGTGTTGCCAAAAATAATATTGACAAGAAAAAAAAAACCAACATAGCATTTAAGAAGCGTGAGACGCCTAAAGCATAATATTTATTAAACGAGACGTACCCCAAACCTAACATATTAAATGTGAGGTCCCAAACATAATTTCTCTAAATGTTAGCTACCATAAGTATAATTGACTCACATTGTATTTATTTTTTGCGGTTCGACAATATTTTACAAGTAGTAGAGTACTACTACATCATCTCATTATTCTGGTAGGGAGCACAGGGCAAGACAAACAAAGCCTTTTTTTTTTTCTAACGACTGGTATTCAAGCCTTTGGATAGATTAGTCCCGCAGATCCGTACTGACCACACAATTGCATGGACCAAGTCATACTAAGTTTAAATAAAAACCATTCAACTTTCATCAAAAGCAATGAAGAACACTAAACATCCATGTGTGAATGATCCTAAGGAGGTAAGAAGAGTCAAACTTAGAACCACACGCTTCCAGAGGTGAAGGACCCTAGCTAACTCGGCTCCCCCCTTGGGTTAAGACACACAACCGAAACAGCAGGGAAGCAATCTGTAATTTATGTAAACTAATACAAATGTAACCACACCTGGCCAAACTTAAGAACCAAAACGAACAGATAAAAACCAACTTGAACAGAATCTAATTTAAGGCTATAATTTACATTCCAGTACACTATAAACCTGTCTGTCAAATTCATCTATCATTGGCTAGCTGAAATGCTACACCATCTCTTGTATAGGCTTGAGTTGTACAAATATTACACAAGCGACGAGAAAAGAACAATCCCATCTTTTGGCAAAAATCTGACTCTTTCTTATCCCCCAAAATCTGTGAGAGCTTGAGAAAGCCTCATCTTTTGACATGTTTTAAGTTATGCATGTGTCCTGACTTCAGATGTTTCATTACCATCACAGGGAAATGTAACTCCGGTACCGAATCACAGCACCATATAGAAAAAATATTCCGGGCACATTCAAATATATGCCAATGAGCTTCGGTCAAGATCAGGCTGTGGCCGACCCCGAGTTGGAGTTGGTGGTCTTTGAATGTTGAGCTCCTGAAGAAATTCAAAATGAAACAGGATTAAGTAATGAACTGAGTTCTGACTGGTTCTCTTAACTATTCCCACCAAAATCTTTACCTGCATCCATGTGTCATCTATGACACGCTCTGGAGACGTCTCAGGTGACTGAAGGGGAGGTGGCAAGGGATGAATCAATTTTGGAACCACAACCAATCCCCTACCAACTACCAGTATTGCCCCAGCATTATTAGCCGTTCCTGATGAAGATGTCAAGTTAGCATGAAAATGTAGTAGGGCAAGAGAAAAACAGGAGAGAGCTTCAAACTTCTTTAGCTTACCACAGTAGTTAGTAGCAGAAAATAGAGTGATAAGATGTCCCTGGGCAAACCGCTCAAAACCATCCATGACACATTCATGTGCTCTAATAATGAGTTGTAATTTGTTTTTCTTGCAAAAGTCCATGACCCGGTCAGGCTGCCATCAATTGTAACATAATTAATATAGGGTTTCAAAAGCAAATGTAATGACTATTCACACAGTACGAGCCATAAACTAGGACGTCCCAAGTTCGACTCCCACTAGGCACACCTTGGGCCACTCACACAGGGGTGTTTAATGCTCTTCATTGCTTTCAATGAAAGTTGAATGGTTCTCATTCAACCTCGGTATGACCTGGTCCATGCGGTTGTGGGGTCAGTATGGGCCCGCGGGACTAGTCAGGCCGAAGGCCTGGAAACCCATTTAGCAAAAAAAAAAAAAAAAAGACTATTCACACAAAATTTCCGCCATTTTTCTTGATTTATATTATTGCATGTCAAAATTATGAATGCTAAATATGTACTAGTGGAAAATTTGAATGTGTCACACAAGGAGCAAATGTGAACAACTTTACTGAAAGTTTAGGCTCCAAAGCCGGTCTTTAGGGAAAGAATAGCATAGGAAGCAAAAACATGGTATAGATAAGTTCCCAATGGAGATAATTCATACCCCGAAAGTGACAAGACCAGGGCCCCTGGCATTTGGTCTCAAACCCTCTATACTATCATTTTCTGTAGGATCAGACCTGCAAATAACACCAGCAGCAGTTGTAGCAAGACAAAACATAAAGTTGATACGAAGATGAACTGAATTAAGATATACCATAGAAGATCCATGAGAATGATGGATCCTGCATCCATTGTAATGGGCCTTTCAAGTTTCTCTATTTGTTCAACAGTGTGTATTGACCTCCCAATGCCACCATGCATGCAAATAATTTTCTTCTCGATAAGTGCAGCAAGTGGGAGAAAGTTAAAAATCTGGTTGAACCGAGTCCATGCCCAGATCCCATCTTTCTCACCCTATAAATGCAACTGTTGTGAGTAATAGTTATGAGTAATACTAGCTTTCAATTAGAACTAAGAAAGGCATGAATATCTCATTAATACCATCCTCTCGATGCATTCGATACGAAAACCAAAGAGTGAATTAATGTCAGCAGCCTCATGGTTTCCTCGGATTAAATGTACATTCTCAGGATACTCGATCTGCATAATTAAAATAAAGAGTCAGTGGAAGCATGGACAGAGCAAGGTTAACATTTTGAGTTGGTTTATTTTAAGCAGAGATGTACCTTGAGAGCTAGAAGCAAGATTATTGTTTCCAGGCTGTGCTGTCCACGATCAACATAATCCCCCAGGAATAGATAGTCAATATAGCTGAGAAGTTGATGTTCACTGGTTAGAAAACAATCTGGAGGGTAAAAAAATTAAGGTTGACTTGAAATTTTATGAAAATGGGGAAGACGGCCCAAATAATCTGTTATAACAACATAAGATTAATATTAAGATTAGGGGTGCTCTTTCACAGCACAATGTGTAATGCAGTAGATTGCTTCACTATGACTTTTTTGTTGATGTCTTTCATTCATGCTGTTCAATATGTAGAGGACACAGAAATATCACAGCCGGAGAATACTGTAGTGAATCTCTATGGCTCCCCCTCCCTCTACTCTCCAGCTCCCCCTCTCCCCTAACCCCAACCTCCCTCTGCATCTACCTGCCACCTTCCTCTACTCTCTCTTCCACCACCCTCCCCTGACCTCTGCTCCTGAAGCCACTGCCACCCACTTCCCTCAGTCACGCCTGTCCTTTGCATCTCACCCACCATTCCCCATGTATCTTGCTGCCGTCTGCATCACCCCCGGACACTGTATCTCCCCACCCTCACCATCATCCTCACCCTCACCCTCACCCTCTATTCCCAACTTGGACAAGAAAAACGGCGACGATCTGATCCCAACTAGCCCCTCCCTCTGCTTCCTTCTTCAGTGCCGCCAATGCTGGTTCCACAGTGATGCATAATTGAAGACCCACCAGCATAGTCCAGGAAGAACCAGGCCTAATGTGGTCCAGTTCTGGTTTGAACTTTACTAGTGTAATTCGTCATCTATTGCTCCCTAGTGCGAACTCCAGCATAATTTGTCATCGTCGAAACCTACCCCTTCACTAACTGCACTTCCTCATTCCTTCCATTTCTATCTGAATGTATCTTGTTTCTAGGTTCCGACCATGCCTGTAGCCTTAAAAGATCACAGCTTTCTGTTTTATAGTACTTTAAATTTCAAAGTCGTCCTGAAACGATCACAGAATTCGATCATTCACTAAAATCTTACTTCACCACAATCATCAATGGGTTACTTCATTGTAGAACGTTAGATTTTCACTACCATTTTGCAATGTAAAGCTTTAAATTTCTACCTTCAATGTGCTGCCATTACGGATAAAGATCTTAAGAATGATGTGGTGGAGGTTAAAAGATTTGGAAACAGAATCACATCCATTAAGCTAAGCTTGTGTGGGAGAAGTAGGTTGTCAATATAATTAACGCATATGCACCCCAAGTAGGATTGGATATTTGGATGAAAGTAGTGAGTTATAATTTTGGAACATGGGTGATTTGGTGCAAGGTGTTGGTTAAGGAGAAAAGATTATCATAAAGGGTGATCTAAATGATCATGTGGGATGTGATCGTAGAGGCTATGAAGACGTACATGGAGGATATGGCTTTGGAGAGAGGAATGAGGAGGGATCTCACTCTTGGACTTTGTTGTGGTGCATAATTTATCCATTATGAACACTTTCTTTGAGAAGGGAGGAACATACGATTACCTACAAAAGTGGGCAGCATTCCAGCCAAATAGATATTCTTCCTAACAAGAAGGTCCAATGGACTATTCTGTAAGGACTGTAAGGTTATATACCTAGGGAGAGCTTTGCCACCCAACATAGATTGGTGGTCTTGAATATGGTCTTTACTGATATAGAAAAACCTATGAAGTCCCAAGAGAGTCAATCAGGCATATTCTAGAAAAATAAGGATCTTAAGTAAATATGTGGACTTAATTAAAGATATGTATGTTGGTGTGGTGACAAGCGTAAGACTGGTGGATGGTCGAAGTAGTGAACTCCCAATTACAATGGAGTTGCATCAAGGATAAGCCTTAAGCCCTCATTTGTTTGCACTTATCATGGATGACTTAAAAGCATAAAATATGAGGTGCCTCGGTGCATGCTTTTTGCTGATGATACTGTCTTAGTGGATGAGACAATTGCAGGGATTAAGGCCAAGTTGGAGTTCTGGAGATCCAACTTGGAATCAAAAGGTCTTAAGATAAGTATAACAAAGACGGAGTTTATGGTGTGTAACTTTAGTCACACTGGAATGGCTAATGAGGTAGTATTGATGAGAAGGTGATTCCACAAAGTGATTATTTTAAGTATCTAGGCTAAATCAGAAATAAAGAAGGTGATATAGAAGATAATGTGGCTCAAATAATTATAATAGTATGGATGAAGTGGACAAGTGCGTCTGGAATGCCACGTGATTGGCGTATTCTGTTAAAGCTTAAAGGAAAATTTCATAGGACTGTTCTATGATAACTATGATGTATGGTGTGGAATGGTGGGTAGTCAAGAAACATCATATTGATAAACTAAGTGTAGCAAAGATGAGGATGTTGAGATGGATGTGTGGCAAAACTAGGAAGAATATAGTAAAGTATAAGAAATTAGAGCCGAGTTAGAAGTAGCTCCAATACATGATAAGATTCGAGAATATCGTTTGAGGTGGCATGCTCACGTTCAACTGAGACCTTGGGATGCTCCAGTATGGAGAAGTGATTAGAATTAGATGGAAGGCACTAAAAGAGCCAGGGGCATGCCTAAGCTAACTCTAGGAGAAGTGATGAGAAAAGACATGCATAGGTTAGGACTCATTTCTTGTGTGACTATGAATAGAGCTGATTGGAGAGCGAGGATCCATGTAGCCAACCCCATTTACTTGGGATAAGGCTTTGTTGTTGTTGTTGTTGTTGTTGTTGTTGTTGTTGTTGTTGTTGTTAAATGTGCTGCCATTATGAAATCATAGATAAAGGTTTTAGCCACCTTACCCCCTTTACCTGCATGGTAATGGGATTTTTTACATGTACCCAACAGAGTAAAGAATCCTTACCTGCCTAGGAGGGTAAAGGTAAGGCCGTTACCTGACCCTACCCTACCCGTTTATGTTGCTAATAGGGTGTGTTCTGGGTGTACCCATGTCCCATGATCTCTCAACTCAACCTGCCTACTTTCCACCCCGAGCATAAGCACATACATTATTTGTATTTTCTCTACATATTATGTTTAGGATAGCCATAGTTAACAAAGATTATTTTACTATTTGTATATCAATTTCCCATCTTGGCTGTGTAAATACACACAAAACCATGAAAATAGCATGAACCCAAACCTGCAACTTACGTTATGTCTCCTGCAGTTGAAGGAAATCCATATTCATCAAATAAGCGCATCAAGTCACCAAACTGTCCATGAAGATCACCAAATATTTTAATGGGAGCCTTTAACTGCAAAACCGTTGGCTCCTGTATGAAGATTTGCTCAGCTGCATAACAAAGCTCACCCACTTCATAGGAGTCCAGAAAAAAGTTCCTATTAACAGGAGCTTTCCAGTTCCTTGGCCTGAGCAATGTAGAAATAATCTGGGGGGGTGGGGGCAGAAAAAACCACAAATATATATTGAATGAAACTCTTTTAAAAATTAAAAAATAACATGAAGTTAGAAATCAAATAATGCTTGCCTTCTTATGCAAGCCTTGGGGTGACTTCTGTCTAGTGAAGAACTTTTTTGCAGGATATGATGGATCACTATTTAAAGGGATCATTCGTCTGCTCTCATTTTCAAACTGATCCAAGGACAGCTGCCTTATCAGTCCCCCCAAGTTGCCTACGGCCTCTTTGGCAACTACAACCTGTAACATCAGAATCATTATGGACACTTAAATTTAAGTTGACCAAAACCCACTCATATAAAGGGAAAGAAATAACACATACAGCTCTATAGTGGAGACGAACATCTCCCTCGCTATCACTACCCTCAGAGGAGGTTTCAGGGACATGCAAGCTATGATCTGACACAGATGCTTCTCCTACAGGGATTGTAGAGGATGCCTTCATAGCTTCCCAGACAGCACTAACTGCCTCAGCTTCAGCTGCTGAAGCCTCCACTAGCTTCTCCATAGATTTCTTGTCCATGCTGCCACAGATGAGAACTGACACCTTTTGTAAGAGTGAAATTTGAGTTGAGATATGCTGAGAACTAAATACACTGAGTTACAGTATATAAACCTTGAGCCACCAAGTGGAGGGGACTCCAGTCTTCCATCTGAAGTTGGCTGCAAATAAGAACTTGCACATGACTGATTTGTTTGAGAATTTGTCATTGTTCTCTCAGAAGTTGACATTGGTGAATTAAGGTCAGACTGAAATGGTGAATTTTCAGCGATAAGAAGGTCATCAAAGAGCATGTCTGCACAATAAAACCTAATACTTAAGGCCATGAAACAGGAGTAGATGAAAAGTACAAAAGAATTAAAAATACAACAGGGCTAGAGACTTCAGGAAATTTGTTCATTGCATGGATGACCAAAGATTGTTATATGATAAATGTTCAATCTTGATGTCAACACAATGCAGGGAAAGAAAAAATTTGCAACCTTAAATTGATCAAGTATTCTCAAGCATTTACCTTTCAAAAATGTAACTATAAAACTACTAAAATTTGCAGTATTATGAAATCCATGGCCACAGATCCATCAACTTATGGACTCCGTTTTCCTCACATGGATTTATTGCTAACAGACATAGACCCTCAGATAATATATGCAATGATATCCTGTTGATGAAAAACATGAAAATTAACGTTGTCATATACACTGTGTTTGGATTTATTTTCACACTCCTAATTTTCAGGTTCAAGGGCTGTTAAGTAGTAGCGTTGTAAGTTAATCTTTTGAACCTTTATTACATGTTTGAATTTTTCAAAAGACAAAAAAAGGGTGGAGTTTCTATATGCATTCATAGTCTGGTGAGTTTAGGCCTTCATTTCAGCAGTCAAAACTTGCCCATTCTGCATATCATCAGTCTTATCCTATAACCTAAATTAAAGAATCAAAACTTGCTCATTGTGCACATTATGATGCCATTTAAAGCGGTTCAACTAACATTCCAATGAGAAAAAGAATCCCACAGGTCCAAGTTGAATAAGTTACAACTCAAGATATTGGCAGGTTATCAGGCAATGACCACATTTTTGTTCCTAGAGTCATAGTCCAGGACTCCAGTGCGTGTGTGCGTGTGTCTGTCTCTCTCTCTCTCTCTCTCTCTCTCTCTCTCTCTCTCTCTATATATATATATATATATATATATAATATATAATATATATATATATTATATAATATATATAATATATATATATATACACACCATGTAGTTTAATTATGATAATGCTATTGCTTGGGATAGTTATCGACAATCCGAAGTATAATTATGTTTAACCTCTAAGCATGATTACTTAGAAACAGAAAGAGTGAATGATTAGAAATGAGAAGAGTTATGGCCTCTGTTTCTTCTTGTTCTTCTTACTGTTTGGTATGTTTCCAGCAATTTTTTCCTAATTCTCTATTGTTCTCATACAAATGCATAATCCCAATTCCCTGTAAACCCTAGGTTTTAAGATCTCACATCAAATCCAATGTATTTCAGTTTACCTCCAAATCAGAACCTTGGCAGTCCTTACATGGATGCATGCACATGCATACACCCCCCTCCCACACACAAACCATTCACTGGCCAAGGGACTGTCTAGACCAAATGGTCATCTTCCCCGTTGTTTAAACCAGAAAAACAATTGAATCTTAAAAAGTATACATGTTCCCCCTATTACAAATAAATAAATAAATAAATAAATAAAACATTCTCAAGAAATCCATAAGGATTTGAACTCAAGATCAAACGCATAGCTTCGCGACATGCTAATCACTATACCAAGCAATTAGCTTGCATTATGTTCATGAGTCAATCCATAATTAGTAACCCAAGTTAAATTGATTGACCATCTGGACCATGGGACCATACAGTTGGATCACCAGATTACCACTCACAAGGCAAAAGATTGGTCCAACATCTGGTCTAGTATATCAGAGGATATATTCAAATCATAACAAATAAGCAATTAGCACATTCGATTCCAACTACAGATATCCCCAAGATCAGGTACCTTAAACATAACAAAAGCACTTAAATCTGTAGTTGTACAGTTATTACCTCCTTTAAGACCACCATAAATATATATCCGGACTCCTACTGATGCAGCTGCATGGCGGCAACGGCGCATAAGCTCAGGCGAAGGATCATGTTCAATTTGGCCCTTGCTTGTGCGAGAGTTCGTTACGATTCCGTTTCTATCCAACCATACTCCAGCAGCAGTATCCAAAACTGAGAAAGGGAGAAGGGAGATGGAAATTGTCGAGATATAAGTTTCATACAATCAGATCAACAACTAAAACCCCCAAAAACACATAATATACCTGCAATAGCTGCTTCACCTTCTACTGACCGTCCACCCCTAAGAGCACCTCCAGTAACATGCAATCGAGCACCAACAAAGACCTATTGATGAGAGATGCCAAGCTCGTTGGTACAGAAACTCTAAGAAAAGAACCTAACCACTAAAAAGCAGATGATAATATTATACACAATATATACAATCCTAAGCACCAATTTTGTGACAGACAGTATCAAACCCCAAAGATCTAGGACAAATTTCCCTTCTCAAATTACATGACCAATATACGGTGCAAGGAAAAAATATATATTGCTCAGAAAGTCTTGGCATATAGTTATCACTTACCGCAGCATGTTGGTACCTAGGCGAAGGAGACACACCAGGTGCAAGAGTCCATTCCCACTGACCATTCCTATGCATGAGCAGGCCATAAGCATCTGCCAGTGGCTGTACATGTACATACAGATAATTATTAACAGGAATAAGACTTGACTCAAACAAGCACGAATAGGAAAATCAAATCATAGAACTATTATCAATTGTACATTAAAATGTGGACCTTTAAGATGTCAACTCATCTGCCAGTAATGACATAATTCTCCAGGAAGAAGTAAAATTGTCAATAAAGTACACATGAGGTAAACCAATGATACCATCTTAGCACTTTGACAAGACAAATCTCAGGAGACATGCAAATGTTTCTAGGAGAACTATGTCCTTTCTGGGGACTGTCAAGAACTGTGATTCAGCGAGTGTAAAGGATTCTAATTGATTAATTTTTCAAGGTTCCGGACTTGTTTCCTATTTTAGTGCTCTTCCACGGGTCAACTGGGTTCCTCCCCCTATATAATTCCTTGAACACTTCTGGCCAAGTAGGTTTTGGTGAATATTTAGAGAACATGAGGGTAACATCATGTCAGTCTTCTATGGTCATATTAGTTTCTCTAACTCAATTGTGAAGTCACAAATAAAATCTCATCTAAGCAGCCAAGCATGCAATTAAATCAATATAGTCTTTCTGCAGTATGCATGAAATATATTACCAGCAGCAGACCATTTCCATCTAAAACAAGCATAAGATCATACCATGCCTGAAGTGTCTCTTCCACCACAGAGCAAGAACATGCCATCTGAGCGGGCACTAGCTGTCGCATACCTGCCGAATAGTGCAGAATTTTAATAAAAGATACAAAAATCAGGTAGGCAGACATGAATCTTCTACACAGATTCCGAATAGTTGGTTATTAATTTAAGTGCAACTAACTACTAAGTGCAACGTTGCCCTAAAGTAAAGAAGGGAAACGCATTGCGTCTCAGTTCCATCCACTAAATCATAGTGTTGGATTGAGGTTAAATGGTCTGCCTCATGGTCATGGGGGTAATCCTAGATCAGTACAGTATTGGAACCGCTGAAATTTGAGAAACAGCTTCCTGCATTTTTTTTTTTTTTTTTTTTTTGGGGAGGGGGGGGGTTGGGGTGGGTGGGGGCTTAGGAGGGGGGAGGGAAGAGGATATTTATCAACTTCGGATATTTCACCCCCTAATCAGTCCAATAAACTTTTCCCTTGTCAGAATTCTAAATAAAGTGGTATTAGGTACAGCAGAGGAACAAGTCCAAACACCCAGTATGGGCTCATCAATTAGATTAGCTTTTACTTTCCAAGAAGAAGCACATACATTACAGCCCCTACTATTTAAACATTAGGAAATTAGCAACTTTTTTACTGTGAAGCATAAGTAAAAAAACTCACATCCTAGCAGAAGGTCTGTCGCCTTCAGGGTTGAGCTGTTGCCATCTGTATGGTTTCTGTGCAGTATCCAAAGCCCAAGCATCTGATAATACCCTCTTGCCTAGAAAAAGACCCAAAACTCAAAACCCTAAACAGTTTATAGCATATAAGTATATAACAACAGAAATGAGGATAAATTCACTCCAAATGGGAATTATTCTATTAAAAAAAAATCTATTGTCCTAGGGAAGATGACTGGAAAAGAATGAATCCCCTACATCAAGCGTGTTAAAATCACAGAAATATTTCCCCAGGCATTGGCATTGCTCTTGTAAGTAAGTCAATTTTTAAGCTTCCACAATCTAATTTGTTCAAGAGCAAACCACGCTAAAAAACACTGCCATCAATCCATTCAGATATCGTGGGTAAAATAGAGAAGATATTATTGAACCTTTTTGTTTGGATATAGGGAAAATTATCGACAGAAAGGGGAGCTAAACCCCAACAGGCCCAGCCATACCCAGCCTTCCGTATCGAACCGTACAATAGAGCCATAGTTGCCAAGGCGATGGTTTCTAGGGGCTGGGCAGTTGATCGACTTACCATTGTCATAAAAGGCGAATACCTTGTCCTGGTCGACACCTAGGCGTCGCCTTGGGCACCTTGGGACGCCTTAGCCCCAAGGCAGTCGCCTTTACATTGCTTTTTTTTTTTTTTAATTTACAGATGTTTTTTCTAATCATAATGTTTGTATGTGCAGATAGTATAATTACAGTGAGAAGCAACAAATCATTTAGTCAAGAAAAAAGAAGAATCAAGAATGAAACATGAAACCCAAGAGTACCCAATACCCATTCCATTGTTGTTCACTAGTTCGGAGTTCACAGCACACTGAAACCCCAGGTCCAATCCCTGCGGGCGGCAACCAACCCCTGATATTGTATCTATTTTTTTCTCCTTCTTCTTCTTCTTGGGTTCTTCCTCTTCCTCTTCTTCTTCTTCTCCTTTTTTTTTCCCCCCTTTTTCTTTTCCCCTTGCTTCTTGTAGCTCACTTGTATAGTGTTCACCGCACGCTGAAATCCTAGGTCCAATTCCTGCAGGCAGCGGCATTCCCAACCACTGATCTAGTATGTATCTTCTTCAGTGCATTCTATTTCATGGGATCATTGGATAGAAAAGGTGCGGAGAATACCACTTGAGTGTCTAGGCCCTCCACCACCTTAGGTCACCTTGACAACTATGAACAGAGCAACTGACAGACATAAAGCTTAGCCAGAAAAAGAATGCCACTAAGATCCAATGTCGGTGCAATTTTCTTTTCAAATTATCTACAAACTGATAGCCAATAAAGGACCCATCAAAGCTATATCTGTTTCTTTCAACCCTGAGGACCAGTTGATAGCAGCTGCAGTTAATATTTGACTCTTCCTCCTTTCCAACTCCAAGCTGGAGGAACCCCGCCTTCATGAACTCTTTAACAATATCTAGCATTACTCGACTGACCCCAAAGTACAAGAAAGAAAGGAAAAAACAGACCTCCAGTGCAGATGGGCAGGTGAGTAGAGATTCAATGCTACCCATTCACCTGAAGCATATATAGGTAATTAAGAGGCCCTCGATATGAAACACTATTGTATGAGGACACAATCATGTGATGTGGCTCATAGGAACTCAACTCATCAGTGGTCCTTTCCCTGAGATATTTAAATTTTGGGTTTGAAGGCCAAGCACCTTAACGCACCTCATGTCGAGAATTAATTGGGAAGGTAATTTATTGGTCCAAATACCAACTTTTATGGTCTTCTTTGCCAACATCACTTGCAACAATGTCCCAATGCATACGTGTTCACCAAAAAAGAATTTCCCGGTTATCTCAGCTCGTCTAAGGGTGAGTCCAAATATTGCTGTTTTTTCTTCTCCCCCCATATACTCTGCTGCCCAGGCCTTTGTCCTAGTCGCTGAGCTGCATAGATCTAGGAGTTGGTCTTGAAGAGACCTGCCCAAGCACCACTTTACACTCCAACAGTAGGTTCTACAGCCATTACCAACTGTAATCCCAAAGCCATGGGAAATGTGCTTTATATGACTTGTCTCCAGAAAAATTACATGACTGATGAGATCAGACTGGTGAGAGAGATCAGATGTCAGAACCAAGAACCAGACCATGAGGAAGAAATTTGTTAAATTTGTCCCAGTCAAGAAATATTGCATTAGTTGTTGCTTTCCAACAAAAAGCCCATCAAAATATTCTTGAACCTTCACCTCATTAGAATAGATGTTCAATCAGGAAGCCAAAGCATGACGGTTGCTAAGCATATGAAATAACCTCCACAGACATCTTCTCAACTTACAAACCAAATGATGCCAACACAAGCATTGGCATTCACAAACCACTTTCAATTTGGAAACCCAAATAAAGGAAATGACCAGATCAACTTCCCCATTCAACCTCTGAAGGGGCATCAACAATTTGAACCCCCTTCTCTGCCAGAATTTTGACCAATCAACTATCACATCTGTGGTACATTCAGCTCACAGATCATGAGAGAACTGAAAAAACATCTTCACAGGATGGGAAAATCAATAAGAATTACTTAATGTGTTTAAAATGGATACCAAATTGGTTACCAACATCATAATTGTCAACAGGTGTCCATATGTTTTCAAATTGATTATCTTCATCATAATTGTCAACAAATGTCCACCATATCACCTATGTTTCTACCCATATACCCCATAAAATGGTAATACAAGTATAAAAAAATACACCTTGCATTGATAGGTCAACTCCTACAAGAAGTATCAATCAGAACATAACTTAAATCTATGCATTCTTTACCGAAATTACTCACGAACGAACAAAGCTTTGTTTATTTTCCAAATGGACAAATATCTACCAGGGAGAACGTTGGATTCCTCTTATCCTTGGGGTTATGAGATATTCACCCCAGGGCCATCCAATAGGACCAGCACCAACAAAACACTGTATGTGTTGACTATATATGTTTAGACACAAAAAGGGAAGTTCACAAAACTAAAGCATAAGTGTCATCTCTCTCTCTCTCTCTCTCTCCCACACCCCCACTCTGCAGAGGGGATGGCTCTTAGAATGCAAAGATTCATAGTGAGGACAATCCTATTAAACCTCAGGAAAATTACCACCCACAATTTTCATAATTTTGTCTTACAATCTCAGTCTCCCACCAACAGTGAATGGTTATATATCTTCAACAATGAAAGACAGCAGGAAACAAAAGAAGAATTGAGGAAGCAGGAGGAGAAGCAAAGCAGTGGAGTATAAAGACCTCACCATCATTACCACAAACAGTAACCAGATATCGTTGAGCAACCAAATCTACAGAGTGGCCATAGCGAGGACCAGGACCCGCACCTTGAACAACCACCCTACATCGAAGCAGAAGTAAATAGAACTTTCACAATAGTACTAAAAGAACACAATCTAGGAAATAGAAACAGGTAAAAGAAGGAAGCTTGTGTGAAACCTGTGCCACTTAAATTTTTCATTCGTCATGTCAAGCACATAAAGATCGTCAGTGGAATGCCCAGCAGGACCTATGCCACCCTAACAAGACAGCATCACCCAGTAAAACAAAATGAAGCCAACTTCAATGAAAAATAATTTTATAGCAAACGTAACTAAGCACAAGCCCATGATATTATCTTCTTTCACCTGAAAAACAACCATAGTGCCAACAGCAGCAGCGGCATGAGCTGCCCTCGGAGAAGGTGGATCTCCGGCAGGTTTGAGCCTGCAAATTTATTTTCAAAAAAAAAAAAAAAGGGGCAGTAACCCGCATTCATGTAATTCTTAAAATCACGATGGTGGACAAGAAAAACAACTGGACTGGTTGAAAGCTTACTACCTAGTCCATTTCCTGGTGACGATGTCATAAGAATGAACGGAATTAGTCACACCCGCCAATCCTGCAAAACCAAAAAAACTACTTATTTAGCTGATAACAATCAAGCAAATTTCTAAAGATAATAGGAGTAGAGAGTGAGAAAAGGCAGATAACTGATTCCGGGAATAGAGGAGGAAGCGCCGCCCTCGATTGCGGTAGTGCCACCAAAGAGGATAAGTCGAGGTCCGTGAGATTTGGTGGCGGCGACGGCGGTAAGAGTGTGAGCACATCGTGGGCCTGGTGCGTCCTCTTCGGTGTCCCAGCTAGTTTCCAGTACATGGTAGGTCGGAGCCGGGTGTAGCCACGGCTTTGAACCCATCAAGCCAGAATATTCAAAAAAGAGAAAGAGAGATGCAGAGTTGATCCGACAAGAACGGAAAAGGGGAAAAAAGAGAAAATTGAGGAGCCCTAAGGTGGTGGATCAGCAAAGTGGGGCCCGGGCTCGGCTCGATTGAGCTGAGCACCGATTCCGAACCCCTTCTTCTTCTTCTCTTTGCTACTTCGATGATTGATTGATTGATTGATTCTGAATCAAATTCTAAATGGGTTCGAAGCACAAAGTGAGAGAGAGAGAGAGAGAGAGAGAGAGAGAGAGAGAGAAAAAAAGAGGAAACTAAGGAGTCAAGGACTGTGCTGGTTGGCCGGAGCTTTGTAAAATAAGTCAACTGCTACAGTCGAAGAAGCCCTTCATCTCCTCCATTGACATACCTCGGATTCATAAGAGTCAATACAGATGACATCTTCTCAATTTAGACCTCTCTGAAAGTTTCCAATTAGCATTCTCTCTCCCCTCAAAATTGACGATTTCTCTTTTGAAATCAAACCCAAGTGCCAAATGCTTTACTTGTAATAAATCAATCAAACAATTCGGCAAAAATACATTTAATTGCTCAATCCTTACTCCTTCCTCGCGTCGTCCTTTCCCTTTTTAACTCGGTTTTTATGTTAAATAATCCTGTCAAACGTGACAAATAAAAGGGGAAAAAACTATAACCAGCAAACTCAATCGAAATGAAAAGGGAAAAAACTGGTCGCCATTCTTTATCAGTTTTTGATTCTGAAGATTCACAAGTATGAACTCCACCAACAACTAGTCCTCTTGGATGAGAAAACAGCTCGAAAATTGTATGATCTTAATTCCCAATAACCATTTGAGGAGAGAGGGCTCCCAAGTCCCAACGCCCCAGCCCCGAGCCCCCAGGTGTGCGAGGGATCTCCAAAGTCATACAAATCAGTAAATCACGGTATGAGTATGAGAGATGGTTTGTCAACATGGACCATATGGAGGACCCGGATCGTCTACAACGACTGACGCTTCAACGAGCGTCCAACTTTCCAAGATCCAAGGGTTGGAATGACTTGGTCACGTATCCCAATATTTTAGGATGTGTGTCCAAACAATTCCATCCTTTGAATGCATCGTTGAATGCTCGTTGGTGTTGGAGACGATCTTATCACCCATATGGAGATAGAAGATATCTTCTATGGTCAACATTGATCCTACAAGATAAGAAAAAGGATGATCAATGTCAGCCTCACATGATCCGAAGACTTTGAAATCTAAACCATGAATTCTAGATATGATGAAGATACTTTTGAGGCAGTTTCCTCCATATAAAATCCACATGGTCATGGAAGAGATATTGTGGGAATTTTTTTCTCATTTTGAGATCGAAATCGATAAACTCCAATCTTGATTCCTTATTATCCAAATCAGCATACCTTCAATCGGAATCTGATTGATCGAATTTAACTCATTTTCTTCATCTTCTTACATGGATCGATCAATTGCTAGGTTGATCTCACTTTCACTCCAAAATGGCTTCGAATCAATTCGAATTGGAATTAGCACCGACTAATTCGATCCTTTTTTTTTTTTTTTTTTTTTAACTTAAATGATCTGAATCTTTTAGCTAGTAAGAACTTTTCGACGGGGCTTTGCATTGAATAACTTTGGGTTATAAGTAATTGTGGCCCCTACAAAAATTGCATGCTCACCCTAAACTCTTGGATGTAACATTGGGGCATTGTACAAGATAACTGAATCATTCCATCTTATGGAAATGGAAAGAAGGGGAAAAGTTTTCTTTCACCCATAGAGTAAAATTCAACCACCATCCTAAAATCATTATGTTGTTAATGCATAAATCAATGGGAGCACGAGAGAGTAGGGTGGGAAAATATTGGGCATGTTACAGGGTGCCTATCCTGTGTATCACTCTTTCTCTCTCTTTTCCCTTTCAAAATGACCCCCATATCCCTAAGATAACAAAAAATTTAAAAACAAGATGGAGATGCAGGGGATCGAACCCTGTACCTCTCGCATGCAAAGCGAGCGCTCTACCATTTGAGCTACATCCGCATTTAATAATATGACAGGCAATTAATTAAATTTCATATGATGTTTCAATACATGTCTACCTGAGTATTTTTTTTATTTGAGAGATATATAAATCGTTTTTTTTTTTTTTAATAAGTAGAGAAGGAAGTAGGTAACAGCTAGGTAACTCAAACTCGAGACCTCCTAGTGAGAATGGATTTTTTTTGCACATCACAGCTCACCAACTGCACTGGACAGTTGTTGTTTTATTTATTGATTATTTTACTTCCACTGTTTTAGTTGTTCATACTTTACAATTGTAAGCCACTGATGACAAATGAACCACAACCACCCCCATACTGTTTGTTACACAGGATTAACCAAAACTAGAGAATTTTTTTCTGATGGGAATGCATAATAAGTCCTGGGAAAAGGTTCCATTCACTCACAAGTCACAATAGGGGCATAAATGTCTAAACCCTCCTAATTGAGGCCGTGCCTTAAAACCTTCCCCTAAAGTATTTGTGAGTATTCCCAGTGAAAAGTTGATTTGGCTTAGCCAACCCACCAGTTGAAATATTCAAACAGTCCAAAACCCAAATGTAGATTTAATAAAATACATGCATTTTCTGGGAATAGGATTAGCTAGTTGTGAAGGGGAAATAAAGGATTTTTGGCAGTGCAATCATTTCTCACTTCAAGGGTAGACCTCGGTGCAACAGTACATTTGTTTCATTGTGATTGCGAGTTCAAATTGGGAAACAGCTTTTCTGTGAGACAAGAGCAAGACTGCATTATAACTATGCCAAACCCCGCAGAGCCCCTGCTTCTGCTTCTGTTGCAGTAGCCCTTGTTGCTCGTTTCCATCTATCGTATTGTTTTAAAAATGGGGATAGGATCAGCTGGGAACAATCAGGATCCAGAGTCTAGAGTTTTTAAACCCTTTACCATATTCTGTTAAGCTTAAACTAGGTTCATGTGATTGGAAAACCCAGGCAGATGCTCCTTCATTCGAATCCTTACCACGGCTCAAGCAATCGGAAACAAGGTCAACCTCTGTCAATTCTGATTCCAATCCAGTCAAAATCCGCGTGAACCCTAGAAAAAAAACACTAGGAGGCTGAAAATAGGATTGAGTTACGCCCAAGTAGAGCAGGTGTTTCGTTTTCATAGCCATGCCTGGCTTCATAGCAGGCACAGTTCAAAGGTCAACTTTAAATCCTAGACTGCGTTTTGATAACTCTCCCAGATAACAGTTCTTTTGTTCCTGCATTCACCGGGAATAGAAAAAAAAATGGTGTGCTGGGAATAGATTATGTTCTTGCACTTCATATCATGAGGAACAAAGCTCAAAATTAACTGAGTTGTTCGCAATACAAAAAGACCGCGAAACAACAGCACCTCCTCTTGTCCCTCTGTAAAATTTGCAATCTTCTATATGAGATTCTTCTTCATCAGCCTTGCAAAATCACAAGTATACCTTGGAAGATCGATTCTGGAAATTCACTACAAAAAATTGCACAAGACACTCATCACATCTGGCGGGTAAACCTCCCTCCTAAAAGTCTAGCATACCACACCACCAATCCTAGGTATCAGTCTCCAGATGATACTGATACGTATCAGCCAATACGATACCAAATCCCATTCAATTCGCTGCCCATTGAGGATTAGTTTCCTCTTGCATCCCACAACAATCATTCAGTTAGCCCATCCATGTCTTCCTTTACATGGGGAATCAACGAGTCATCCTCCTAATTTTATATAGGACAAGGAGAGCAGGAAAAATTAAGAGAGAATGGAATAGAACAAGACAACACAAGCTAAAAGCAATCCAACTAATAGAATTCCGATGTTTCAAGGTCAGAGAAATCACTAACAAAGCGAAAGCAGGAAACAGGAACATTAATCTGTTTCCAGGAACTTCAGTTGGGATATCAAATGCAAAAACATATGTAGGTCCGTCAACACAGGTGATCCACTAAATATATTACAAATTAAGACCCAATATCCCACTATTAACCTACCTAACAAGACTTCCGGCCGCTTAACCATGTTCGACAGATCAACCTTGAAAGCAACACCGAATGCACAGAAGTTTAATCAGCGGGGGCTGCATAAACAAAAAGATCATATGTATCAATCAGTGCATTGTCCTTCGATAAAATAATAATAATAATAATAATTTAATGTTCACTGCAAAGTTAGCTAATTTCAGATGTCCTCAGCGACAGCAATTTTCAGCTCCGATCTCCTAAATTAAAAGATCCATGTGACGCTGATCAAGCCACCACATCCTAATGTGATCTAGAATCCATATCAATGGATCACAGATGTGCACTCTAAACCAAATTTCAACACAGAAAAATCTCTCTCAAAATCCACCTAACCCAAGTAGAGAAAAGAGTTTATTAAATTATGGGTTGGAACGGTGCAGGGGATTATATAAAAATTAAAGAACATAGATAATTTACACATACCTAAACGAACGAGACCTTGATAGACTCCGGCCATTCCTGTTTGGACTTGCTGACCTGTGATCGGATCTATAGTCTCTCTCCTTGGGAGAACCCCGACCATTCTCTTTTGGGCTTAGGGACCTCCTGTAGTCCCTCCCATTGAGAGGAGGGGGAGACCGTGAGATGGATCTCGATCTAGTTCTGGATCTGGATCTTGATCTCGATCTCGATCTCAACCGCGGTGGTGAGTAATTATCATCCTTTGCACCACGGTCTCCGTCTCTGCTTTTACCATCACAAATGAAACTCAGTGCTAAAATTCAAGAATATAACATATAAACAACAAAATCAACCAAAAAAAATAACTATAAATTAAATAGTAACTAAATTATAAAAGCACAAAAACCCGGTCAAAGGGCCCTACTGGATTTATCCAGGCAGGACATACAATAAAGAACACCTCCATATTCAGTTCGCTGGCAAAAGCCTAAACTATTCTAAAACTCTCAAATTCCAAAACAAAAGAGTATCATCATCAGGCAATTTTGAATAATGTGTTTTTAGTTTAAAAAAGAAAAAAAAAAACGATTTGAGTTCACTTGTTGTAAGTGAGAGAGAAGCCTTGACTTAAATTTTGGTTCAGAATCCAAGTACTGGAGACATGACCTTTACCTGCCACCATTTTCAGATATCTGACAAAAATATGAAACTTTCAGTCCACAAACTGTTTGAGTTAAGCTCTACCACAAAGTGAGGTGGTTGATCAGCAACTGATAACTTCACAGCTCTCTTTGCCCCAATGTCTCTAAAACCCAAATTATCATTTTTCTTGATGGACACCCCCACCAGAAGTCACCCTCTACCTCTAGCAGTATGAACTTCAATGGGCTCCCATTCTCTGGAGATCAAGATTTCTCTCTTTTGGCATTTATAAGCTCTAGATTCTTTCTTAACTGGATAGTATACAAAACCAAGATATCAAATTTTAAAACGTGAATAATGAAAGGAAAATAAAGCTTTCTTGTGATTGTAATCTATCTCACAAACCATGGTTTTGACCGTTCAATTTAGTGGCGCTGAGCCTTACAAGCCAAAATCCAAAAATTTGGACAGACCAAGCCATTCGTTGGTTACAGTTGATGAAGATGAGATCAGTAATGAATACTTCTCGAATGACTTTGAAAGATAAGTAAGCAAGTAGTCACTTTATCCCTTTTCTCTTTAGTCTTTACTAATCGATGATTTCTTTTAGTCTCTCATTTCACTTTATAATCTGCATGAACAAGACCACCACCAGATGTTATTCAAATCTATAGGAACACATGTTTCATTCATTCCTCCCGAGAGAACAAGCAGCATGCATTAGTTAAAGAATTTATTGGAAAACAAAAAGGGGGGCAACCTAGTTGAAAGAATAATATTTTGTTGAAGCATTACTAAGTAGGGAAAAAAGGCAGAGGGTGAAAAGAGGAAAGTGATCCTATTTTGGAGCATTTTAAAAAAAGACAACCTAACATCATACCAATATCATTCAAAAAAAATATTCTAGTAAGTCACTAGAAAACTCTAGACCACGCCCCCCCCCCCCCCCAAAAAAAAAATCCATTGAAACCTAGTAACTTAGGTAAGAGACAAATGCCTTGTCAATAACATGCTATTACATTTTGCCATATGGGAACTGCAAGGGTCAACCCACCAACATCAACAGTTTAAGAAACAATGATAACGACATCACAGCACATTAAATGATTCAACCGACTCTAAAATGACTTCATCTGTGGATATGAAATATTTTTGCTCTGTAAAAATCCACATTGTTTTCCTAGCATGGTTGTCCTATCAGATGTGAAAACCATATCGAGTGTGTAATATAACGAACCACAGGAAAGCGGAAAAATTCATCGAAGTCAGTATTGTCCCAGGACTACCAAAAACAATTAGAAAACCTGCCACTAAAAAAAAAATACTCAATTTTAACTTAATTGCAAATCAAATGGCTTATCATTACTGTAACCACGCATAAACTGGCCCAACATCTGCCATTTCGGAAGTTTCTTTTGTCTTTCAAGTTTGTATTTGTAAATAAAATAAGCACCCCATTAATTTATACAACCCAACTAAGCATCATCCCAACTAATGGGGTTGGGTAAACAAAACCCCGATTACTTTATACAACCAATATTTAATATCCCAAGTACCTCAAAGAATGATATAAAATATTTTTTTAATGGCAATGCTTTCGTAAGTACATTCACCATATTAAAACTTACTTTTCTACAATCAACCATGATGCCAGTGCATTGATTTTGGAAGGACCACATCTCAAGCTTTTTGAAATATTTGGGCTATGTCATTATTAAATATTTCCATGATGTGTATTTCAGTGCAGAATTGCACTGAAACCAGATAGTTTTACAGAGCCACACCCGTAATTGATGATACCTGCTGCATGACTAGTTGTTCCCAAGCCACAGAGATAATGAAACCCAACCAGGGACAAACAATAGGAAGACAAAAAATATATATATATAAGAAAAGAATAGAATGCAGACCTCGAGCCACGCCTGGGTGGAGAAGGTGACCGTGAATAAGCTGTCACATAGAAAATAGCATAAGCAGTCCACTGATGAAAAAGTAAAATTTTAAGACACTATCACTAACACTATCCATGGCTGAGGAAACACAAATTCAAACTGAAAAATTAGAAATAAAAACCAGTATCAAGTATTCTGAAACTGACAATGATGTCGACGTCGCGGGGACCTTACTGGCGATCGCCTTCTATAGCCTCCTCCATATCGGTCACTATAGGTACAAAAGAAAAATATCATTAGCAGAAAGCTCAAAGCTGTAATAGAACATTTCTACTTAACAGGAAAACTTGAGAGAGAAAAATTAAGAAGAGACCTTGTGCGTAAATTCGTGCGCATTTCTTGAGGAGTTTTTCTGTTCTCTCCAGCAAAAACAATGGTTATCTCACGTCCACCAATAACTTGATGGTTCATTTGCATCTTAGCTTCAGCAGCATCATCAGCATTGCGGAATTTAACAAATCCAAAGCCTCGTGGCTCTCTGTAAGGTTTACATCCAGAAGCATCAGATAATGCAAAATCCTAAAATTACCTATACTACATTCTGCAAATGTATCCATAGTTGTCACAGTGTCTAAGCGACCAAAGCATTAGAGGGGGCCTGGACACAATCCGAAACCAACAACGCGACCAAGGCAACGTAGTTGTCAAGGTTCCTGGACGCTTAGGCAATGCCTTAACAACTATGGTTGTAACCAAATCAAAGCAGCTCCAGAAAAAGGAAAAAAAAAAAAGTAGCAGCATCGATAACTGCAAAGCCCAAAAAAGATCTAAAATCTACATCAACAAAAAAGTTACAAAAATTCCTGAACATGTGGGGAAATTTCAACCACAGTTGTCAAGGCGACTAAGCTAACCAAGGCAGTTGAGGAAAGAGGGGGGAGGGTTGGAGCCAAGGGGCCTAGGCAACCAAGGCAATCTTGCAAAATAGGATGCCGTCCAGTCGACGCTTAGGCAATGTTTCTACATTACAAATACAGAGTTGATTTGTTAGGTTTCTGCTTGCAACTCTTTTTTGTCAAAAGTAATCAGTTAAAATCATGGTCTGAGGAATCGAACTGAAACAGATCGGCCATATCGGCCTTGACAGATCCCAATTCTTGGCCAATACTGTATCGGTGAATCGGTATGGAGAAGGGTCAAATAATCTAAAAATGGTTTTTTAATTGAAACGGGTATTTCTGTCCAACCAAACCGATCCGGATCGGCATTGGCCTTGACCGATTCCATTCCCTATACCGAGTTCTCAAACCATGGTTACAAAACAAAGCACAGCAGCAAGCCTAGGCTATAGTAGAAAAAGAGGGAAGCACGTAATGTGCAAGGTGGAGGAAGTCAAACCCAGGTCTTGGCAACAACAGGCTACAGGCTTCACCAACTGAGCCTGATGGGATCTTAATCCATGAAAATTGAGCATGAAGTAATCACATGAACAGAAGCATCATATGTAGATGACCTCTCAAGCTGCCAACACAATATCGTTCTTCTCTTTGATTTCTAGGTACCTATAAAATCAATCTTTTAAATGGCAGAGAAAAGAACCAAATGTTGACTCAAAACTCACCCAGTATAGTAGTTCTTTGGAAGATACACATCCTTCACGGGACCAAAACGTTCAAAAGGGATCCTAAGATCTTCGGGCCTGCACAAGAAGCAGCTACAATAATCAGATTTTAAAACATCCTATTAAAAATTATTGAACTGTTTGAAATCAGAATATAGGAGGACAAGCAAATTTTAGACAGAACGGTTAGAATATAAATTACTGTAAATAGACTAGGAGCGGATGCTCAATTAAAAGGGGGGGGGGGGTAAGGGAACACCCATTTTAAAGAATTATACAAAGAAGGGTAGAAAAAAGCATGAACAATAACCTCAGGCAAGAACAATGAAAAACTATTTCTCCCAACGAAAAGAAAAGAAGAGCAATCTTTATTCGGCAGTGAAAAAAGAAACTACATTGCCCCTTGATGTGTGCACGGATTTGTGGGACGAGATAAAATAGGGACATAAAATACGATATAAAATAGGAAATAGATAGATTTGGCTGATTTAGAGGTAGCCCACCTCTTGGCTTTATGGACAAAGCTAGGCGTCTCGGCCTAATTAGGACGTAGCCGAAACTCTTCTCTTGAGAGAGAAAATAAGAACTTCTGCAACTTCAATCATATCCATTCATTCTACTTGTGCCGATTAAATAGGCTAAACAAATAAATTATAACCAAGTAGCTCCAAGTAATAAAAAATAATACATAGAGATAATACGGAACCAGATGTTCCATAAATGGGATGCATGAGTTGCCCTCAAGACTAGCTTCTTGGAATTGAGACTTTATCGTTTTCTATGTCCTCCCCATGGTTTAAGATCTCAGCGAGATCTCACTAATATCTCTCTTTTTGGATTTTTCGGAGACGAGATGACAGGCGATACACAAAATCAAACCATATCTTGACTGAGATCTCGAGGCAAGACAAGATCTCACCAAATCTCAATCCCATCTCGTCGAGAAACAGCCCAAAACTCGCCTCTCTCGCTACACATCGAGAAAAAAACACATTGTTGATGGGATTTTGGTGCTTTTGCTTGCCAAACTTCATTCCTACACTACATATAATATATCTACATGTGTTATGTAATATGTATTGTACATATGTAGTTATGTGGCTTATCTTATGTCATTTCAATGTATATGACTGTGACTCATCACTCATCAATATTAAATGCTAAGCAATTAAATAATTATCTATGATGTCTTTAAAATTCTTATGATTATTTACACTTTTTAAATTAATTTTATTCTAATTTCTAAAAGTATTAGATGTTATGTGTGGAATGTTGATTGTGGAATAGAGCATACTAACCTAGGGTCAGAAGAGTTAGAGACTAATTACATAGAATACGAAGTCAAAGTACCATTTTAGGTTTAATTTAAAAATAAATAATAAAAAAAAAATTTTTTGATGTTTACACTGTGTTTAGAAGTCCTAAAATAGAGTAAATGACAACTTTCAGGGGCTATAAAGACCATAAGGCCACCAAGATCTCGGCGAGAGCTTTTTTTTGGGTTTAGCAAGATTAGGGCCGAGATCAAGATCTTAAGCCTTGGTCCTCCCACGAACCCATATTTGCACTCGATGCCTTTGAACCCCTAGCCCAATATGGCTTGTGGCTTTTCGTGAAGGTTTTCGTCATATCCTTGTCCAGTGGGAAGTTATTTTTGAACTTGATGGCAATTTCCAATCTGCTTCTTGAGTAGGGATATGTGATATGAAAGTCCGCTGGTAGGGCCATTCCAGCGCTTGGGTTTGTGGGAAGAGAGGAAATAGATAGTGATAAATAGGGACACCAAATAAGAGAAAATAGATAGATTTGGCTGTTTTGGACGTAACCCACCTCTAGGCTTTAAGGACGAAGCCAGCCGTGGTAGCCAAACCTGTTCTCTTGGGAGAGACAATAGGAATTTCTGCAACATCAATCATATCCATTCATTCTACTTGAACCTATTAAATAGGCTAAACAAATAATAACCGAGTACCCCACACTCCATGTAATTCTAACTCCTACAACTTCTACCCACTTTCCATAACTCCGCATGGTAAGTTACATAACTATTAGGAATTCAACCATGCCAATAAACCCTTCCCATACAAACACAATAACAATAACAAATAATAAATAGAGATACTACGGAACCATGTGTTTCATAAATGGGATGCATGAGTTGGCACGTTAACACCTCTGCACTCACTCACAGAGGCCATTGTTAAGAGTGAAAATCTGAGAGAGTATATACACAGGACTTGGATCGGAAACATGTACTCGGCCACACAGTACCTGTTTTGCCGAAAGACAAAAAAATTAAACAACACAAACTGCAATCGCCAACAAAAAAAATAGAAACCTTTAATTAACGTGAACACGTCTCAACAACTCCAACAAAGTAAATAATGCTTCCATAAGATAGCATAGAGAGCATAAACAAATGAGTTAAAGAAAACAAAGATAAGCCTTCAAAACTACTCAAAAGCAATGGAGAAAGATAAGGGCAAAGAAATATATACAAGGAAAAGAAAACCCTTATTCCTACAATTTATAGAAACAAAACAGATAAACGAATGCAAAAAACGGGAAAAGTGATTCTACCTTGCGTCGAGTGCTATATTTCGAACAAGTAATCCAGAAGGAGCAGATCGTCTATCCCCATAAGACGACCTCCCACCTCGGTACCTGTCCCTAGGATCCTCGTATCTCTTCCGTCGAGGAGGGCTTCTGCTGCGCCGGGGACTGTAGCTCCTGCTACGGCTTCTGTACCTTCCCATCCTCCTTCCTTCCTTCCTTCTCGTCACAAAAACCCTAAACCAAATGCCGTAAATGATTGAATACCCAGAGCAGAGCAGACCCAACGAGAACTGATAAAGACTTCTCAGAGAACAAATTGAGACATAAACACCACAATGTCTTATGGACGAATTTATATAAACCCTAAAAATAAATGGCGCTCTCCCGCGTCGTTTTAAGTAAATCGGAATCGACGCTCACCCCCAACACCACCCCCCCCCCCCAACCGGTCTCCCCAGAAAACGAATCTGCATCACCCGACCCGGAGGCCCGTTAAATAGAATCAAGAGATCCGTGCATATCCGGATCAACCCGATTCACCTATTCGTTTTATGGAATCCATGAAATCAGGAGATAATTGTGAAGCTTTTATAGCTAAAAGGGTGTCAATCGATTCAGTTCGGTTCAATATGGTCATAGTACAAATCAGAATAGAACCAAATTGAATTGGATTCATATTTTTTGAAATTAATGGATTAATTGATATTAGAATTAAGGGAAAATGACTCTTGTCAAGTTGCATGGTGTCAATGCCAAACACAGAGGCAAAGTGAAGCACATGCCCCTGTGAAATGCAAAAATCCCACTGGAATACAAAGGTCAAAATGAAATGAATTAGAGTTGAAAGTTTTGGAGTTTGAAGTAGTGATTGGTCCAATCAAGGTTTAGGATTTGGTTGTAATTGTTTTTATTCGGTTCCTGTTTTTTTCAATTCCATAAATGGTTCCAAATTGTCGGTTCTTTATTCATAACCAAACCAAATTGTATCATATTGGTTAAAACTGCAATCAAATCATTCTTTTTTTTTTTTTTTTAATTTGGTTTGACTAGAAATTGTCTTCAGTTCGGTTTCCTTTTGACACCCTTATTTGTAGTAGTAAGAGACATCTCTTGAGAATGTGTAACAAAGGAATGTGATATTTTTAGAAATCACAAGATAAATTTGTACCATTATCGTTATTTTCAATCTAAACCGTCTATTCCCCAATCAAGAGTTGAGAGGTAGCATGTTATTATCTAGAGTATAAACATATATGTTCAAAATATATGTCAATACAAGAGATAGTATTTGATTGAATTAGACTTTGAAATTTGATACTTGACTAATCGATACAATGTCTTTTCTATCCACATGGCAAAATACATGCCATACATGATTACCCATTTCTGGGTTTCTCTTTACAAAATTATCCACCAAAAATTTCAGTTAACAAAAATACCCAAAATTAGGTTTCCCTTTACAAAATTACCCACTTAAAGTTTAAGTAAACAAAAATGCCCAAAATTGAGTTTGGATTTACAAAACTACCCACTCAAAGTTTTAATAATAAAAAAATGCATGACTATATGTAGAAGATGAAGAATCACTATTTTGGATAGTTTTGTAAATCCAAACCTGATTTTGGGTATTTTTGTTAACTGAAACTTTGGGTCGATAATTTTGTAAATCCAAATTTGTTAACCAAACTTTTTGTGGGTAGTTTTGTAAAAAGACACCCCAAAGTGAGTAATCATCTAATTTTCTCAAAAAATAACACACTTGTGACAATAATAATTCACCTTATAAAATATATCAATAAATTTCTTTAATAGTTAAAACCCTTTTGTTTCCAGTTAAAATGCATTGAAACTAATTTACCCAAAAAAAAAGAAAAATCATCATGAAAAGCTAATTTTGCATTGTTTATCTTCCTAAAAAATAAGAAAGTAGATATTTTTAAACAAGACTCAAATATTCTAGTTTTGGATTGAAAAGTTTCCATTTGAATGCATAAATTTTCCTAATGCAAATTTTTCTCATAGGCAACTATCTATAACTACCACTTTTTAATACAAATGAAATGAAATTCAAACAACAATTGTCTAACACAGTTGATAATTGTCTAACACAGTTGATGAGCTGTGGTGTGCAAAAATCTATGCAAAATGAACAGAAGAAATGTTTATGAGGCCTTTTTGTAGATATTAGAAGTGAGAAAATTACATCACTTTTCCCAGTTTTCACTCATCCCACTTCTAAGTTCTAACCAAATAAACCCTTAAAATGTTATTACAACCACAATAACATTGTATACAACCAGGTTCTTAAAGCTGTATATCCCTACAAGGAAAATGAGATTAGACTAAAATTTAGAAAACCAATAAATGACAGCATGAACAAGAAGTGGGGCAAGAATTTGATTTCCATAAGCAGCCTTTCCTTAACAGCCATCAAAGAACCTGATGGATAAAATAATGAAAACAACCACTCAATAGTATTAGGGTAAAATATAGTGAACAAATAAATGATTTCAATGGAAAACATATTCACAAAATGTTGAGCCCAATCAAGCACCTGACAAAACCTTCAAGGACTCTAAATCTTTGGCATTGTCAGCAACATTGAATTGCTACCCACTTGCCACTAAATGTCTGCAGCATCTATGGCTTTCTCTATGGCTTGAATACAAAAACCTACTGAACTTCCCATTGACATGACCTCAGCTAGCTTTGACCTGACTTTTTTATGACGGCGCAAAATTAGGACGGTATTTAATACAGCCCATCTCACTTGAGAATCAGCCTTCTTTTGTGTGAAACCTAAGCTCTTGAGTAACCCATCCAACTGTTCACAAGGAAGAAGTCGGGAATTAGCAACTTAAGGTATGAAATTATCCAAGAAAACAATCTACTGTTTGTACTAATGCCATAGATGCAGAGGAATGGGACCCATCATTTCCTCTATATATCAACCAAGTAAATCTCTCTGCAAAGAAATAAAACTAATAGAATTACCTCTCCCCACATCATCCCCCACCCCCCAAACAGCAAGCAGCAAAAAAAAAAAAAAAGGAAAAGAAAAAACCAATGTTTACTGTGACTCAAACAAATTGCAGTAGGTAGTATTATTCTAAGATTGGCCCCAATCTGCACGCATGTATGCTACTTGCATGGCAACAAGAAGCCTACAATGTTTGTTGACAAACAGACTTGAATTATCCTTCACTCAGAATCCCAAACCTGGACAATATCAGCAAGACCTCCTTCAGAGTATCCAAATAAGATGTACTCCGTCGCCACGCCTGCTAGAGCAATACATGAGAACCTGTTCAACATCTGCAAGAAGTATCCTACTCATAAAATTTTGGGTCGAGATAATACAACAAAAATAAACAGCTAAAGGAGTTTTACAATGGGATTCAATTTGCTGTGCAGTCTATGCGCAATGCCGAAACCAGGTCTTTTATTTCATCCAACAATCTATGCACATCGTATGCAGGGTTCTAAAATCAGGTCTTTTATGTCATTTGAAACCAATTGGTGGGCAGCACAAAATTTTCATCTATTTTTCTTCATTCTTGAAACAGCCGACTCCATTAAGTTGCGATAAGGCAGAGTTTGTTGTTTTTTTCCTTTATTCTTGAAAAAAAAAAAAAAAAGAAGTCCTCAAAATAATCTCTCACAATATATAAAAGATGCAAATGTGGCAGTATCCAGATTCTAACTTGAAGGTGAATTTTCAAATCCACAAGGACTATCAAGTTGTTAGGATGTTGGTCATTTTCCGAATGAAACATCCACAAGGCATATGAAAAGAAGATCGATGTCTCAGCACAAATAATTTGAGGCGCAAACCATTTGGGTATTAGTTTATGTTAGAGTATGGAATTCAGTAGTCATTTGTCTGGTGCATCTAGAGCAGTACATGTGGGGTACTCATGGATAACTTAAGAAGGATGAAATCTCACCTTTGCAGACACTTTACCCGTATTAACCTACATGGTATAGGAAAAACCATAAAGGCAGAGGTTAGCTATCACAATGATACAATTGAGAAAACACAGTTCTAATATTTACCATCCAAAATGGAAAACAGAAGTTATGCCAATAGCCTTTTACTTTCCAACATATATCTGGATAGGATATTCCAAGACTTTAGTTGATAGCATCGACAAGATATCAGCAGTCCAGCAGAACATCCTGAATATTGTGGCAGATATCCATCAAATGATGATCAAGGAGGTGAGGTCCAGGTTTCTCGCACCCAAGGTAAAGAATCAAGCTGCAGATCACTTTTCAAGATAGCGAAGTTCATAAGGTTCATGTCTATCCCAATTAAATATGGAAAATGAGTTTTCTGATATATCATGGACGATAACCAGGGACATGCACCCTGGTAGTTTGTTCGTTCTCCTGCTTTTGTTGTTATCTATCGTCCCTTTGTCCATGAGGGGGGGAGGGGGGGCGATGGCAAAAAGCAGCTCTTGGATATGCCCATTACATCAAATACAAAATACTTACAACAGCTCTCCTTTTTTTTTTTTTTTGGGGGGGGGGGGGGGTTGTTGGTGGGGTGCAGGGTTGGGGAGAGAATCATGAAGTATCATACATAATGCAAACACCTGAGCCAGATAAAAAGCAACATAAAAAATCAGCAGATTATAAGCTTACTTCGTCAAGAAACTCAAAATCCACGAATGTTGTCCCTGCTTGAACATTAAGGGAGCCTTCTTTCCTCAGAGCTTCTAAACTTGACAGTGAATATCCCTTTGGAAGTACTCCAAGCAAGTAGGCTATCAAGAAGTGACCAGCTTCATGCTTCCATAAAAATTTCATGATAAGGTAACTTCACAAGAAAGTATATAATACAGATGAAAGTATGTCAACGATCAAGGCTTTGCGCATTCTTAAATAATATGTCAATATGCAAAAGCAAGTTCAAGTATGGAAACTACAGAAAACCAACAGAGAAGACAAATCAGTTTACACCATCAGTTCGCTGCTTCTCACTTAGGTTCAGGCTAATCAAAATAGAGTATATTTCAGACATAATGTTCTCTCATTTTATAGAAGCAGGAAGGACAATTTGCTAAGTTCGAAATTAGTTCAATAAGAATATAAGTAAACAAAGAAGCACACAGTACATATCTTACTTGAATGACCCTATTATGATACTTTGGACTGAGTGTGTGACCAATTGTATCAAGAACCAAGCTTCCAATTCCTCCGTTAAAAGAGACCTACAAAGAAGAAGTTGGTAAGCATCTCTCGTTGATGAATAGAACGAAGTTTGTACCACCTGTTGGGAATATCTGAGTAAGCGGCCATCATCAATGGACAAATGCTAAAGAAGGATCTGGAAACCTTGCAGCAATCCAGAGTCCAGACTCCAGTAATGGTTTATGGTGGAAGCATAACCACAAAACAACCATAGATTCCACTATAATATTATATGCATGGTTCGCAATAATTAATGTCCACACCCTAACCCAAACCTACATCCCAAAATGCCAAAGAAATTGCATAGATTCTTCAAAAAAAAAAAAAAAAAAAAAAAAAGCTCTGCCCAAGTTGGTTCACATCCATGTGCCCACTCCACATCCACCCACAAACACAGACACACATAGAGCTACACCCTTTGAGAAGACACAAAAATAGACGAGATTTATTTATATGCAATTTCATAAAAGCCTGATTGGATATGAGCCAAGTTTAAGTGTAAGAGTAAGCCAGCAATACGATCATCAAAAACAAATGGCATGGCATATGTTGGAGGTCTTAAATGGGCAAGGAAAGCCCTAAGGAAGCAAATTGAGACCACACATGCCATGAATGAAGCTGCCTTAGGGAAATAAATTAAGCTAGTGAATGAAATTTTGGCCAAACATGCTTCACATGAAGCTATTGGCCTAAATAGAGTGGATTAGAGGAATGATGAAACAAATAGTTGTTTTCCTGACCAATTAGTTCATTTAAGGCTCAGAAAATTAAGATATTACTGCCATATAAAATGCATCTCAAAGCGGAGATCATAAGGTCTTCAGAAAAAAGTTTGTCTACCACACCAACATTAACCGGCAACCTTACTTTGGCATGACCAAGGGAAGGACAAAACCGCCCATGAGTGGCAGAAGGCAAGGCCACATCATTCCCAAAACATAAGCAACTACAGTTATCAACAAGGCCAAATTTTTCTCTTCTACTTAATGAGTGTTATCATCATGTCCTTGATAATAACTAAACATAATGTAGCAATAGTAAATACGAGCATTCACTAGCTTTTCCAAGTAGGTTTGACCTTCTGTATCTCTAGCATAAAGATTACCAAACCATGATAAGGATTCCACACAGAAGATATTGATAAATGTCTTCTCATAACTCCAATTCAAGAGGTCGATAACAAAATCAAATTCTACAAACTCTACTCCACTAAACAAAACCTCAACCCAACATCTTGAGGTCTGGAGGCAATATAAATGACAAGCCCTCATGTTTAATACTCACAGGCAACCACATCTCTTTTTCCATACCCTTTTTCTTTTAGAGGTCTTCCACTTCACATCTTATCACTCATCTGGTGTGGTCTTTGGTCTTTATTGCACATAAATGCAGCATCTGCATCATAATTTCAATCAGGCAGCCACCAATTCTAATATATATATATATATATACACATATTATATAATGTACATAGTTATAAATCAGATGATTTTATTATGTTTTATTTGTAGAAAGATCCACCCATAATGAAGAATAAGAATTTGTGAGAGCTTGATCAGGTGCCATAAGTCCTTCAAATCACAGCCCAATGTTGTTTATCTTTACCATGCAAGGTTTGGTGACCCCAATATTTCTTATATAGTATATGATCTTCATGAATTATATCTAGCTACAGAAGCCTATAGGTGGTTTCTAATACTTCATTCCATGCACAACTTCACAAATATTACTCTAAATTTTCACATTTTGCCAACAAATCCCTTTATGACACCATTTTCACAAAGACTAACGTGAAGCACAAGGAAATTTTTGAAAAGAGACATATTAAGTATAGTTTTGCAAGATATAATTGTCAGACCAAACATCCAATGAGAGAAAGATCATGTCCAACAACCAAAAGAAAACCCACAGACCAATTTTCCCCAATGACACAGCTAACATCAAAAGAGGTCTTAATACAAACTAGGCCATTGCAGTCTCAAATGCTTAATCCTAATCATCTGCGGAAAAACAATTAAACAAACTACTCGAATGTCCCAGACTCCAATACATTACCTGGACTAAAAAGCTACTGAAAAAGGAGTGCAAGCAGAGAACTCTTCTGTGCTTACAAATCCTACATTTTCACTTTTTCTTCTTGTAAATCTCAAACATTCTAATATTGTGGCATGTTAGAACCATGAGGTTTATGCATTGCTTTTCGTTCAGAAACCACTTGAGTTCTGCCTGTGTACAGAAAAATTTTCATACAATTAAAGAAGCACAATCACCAGTCCTCAGTTAGGCGAAAAAAAAAAAATTCTGGCACTGTGATTAATCCTCATATGGAGTTTATTTTAGTAAATACTCTGGAGTGAAACACTAGAGAGCAATTAAGATTCATAGCCAAGAGATACCCAAGAAGCTCCATTTTCTTTGTCAAGGTTCTGGTCAACCATAAGGATATAGAAGAGATTTGAGAATGCTGCAATACCAGCAAAAATCATTAAATTTTGGAAGGATTTGTTATGGAGAAGGTAGGTATCGGAAGGAAGTTATATAAGATAGTTCTGAGTCAAACCATGCTCTTATGTAGCTTTTTCGTTCCATTTTTATATTTATGGTAGGGGTGGGGGCCAGGGTATAAATGGATCAAAATGTCGGTCAATCAAGAAACAGCGCCCACATAAAGGAAGAATAGATTTACAATTAGATTTTGAGATGGATGAATGTTAACAACTTGCAGCTTCACACAGACAATCTTGCACAACATTGCCCACCAATGACAACCACTCTTGCATGCTGTAGCAGCATTCATTCTCAAGAATCCTACAGTGAAGCTATCCAACTTGAAAAACTTTCACGATTACATTAGGCTATTGATCTCATAGAGATATACAATTCTCATCCCCAAAGATTTAGAAGGAACATTGGAAAAGTAACCACATTGGAGAAACAAAATGCTCAACCCTAGCCTCAAATTCAGAAGTCAGGAGCATAAAGCATTCACCAAGCATGTCTGATAAGGCCAGTTAGCATCTATTCTCTGATTTGCTTCATGATAGGCTACACAAAAACTTACACCAAGAAAGCCCTTCACAACGGAAGTGAAGGGGACTCATATTTCTACCCAGAATATGACCAGAGGGGGATAATAAGGGTGGTGTATTTTTTTATTTCTTTATTTTTTTGGCGTGGGTGGGGGGGGGGGGTGGGGTGGGGGAGGGGGTGTGTGGGTGGGGTTGATCAACCTACCGTTGCAGACCTCGGCGCAATGGTAAGGTTGCTCCACTGCGACCTAATGGTCGTGGGTTAGAGTTAGGAAACAGCCTCTCTGCAAAGAGGGGGTAAGGTTGCATGCATCATGAGTGACCCTCCCAAACCCCGCAGTTGTGGGAGACTAGTGCACCAAGTATGCCCCTTTTGAGGTTGTGGGGGGTGGGGGGAAGAACAAATTTAGAGGGAAAGACAACATTATTGAATCAAGATTTCCTCAGCATAGGATCAATGTCAAGAACCAAGACCATGAAAAAAAATATTGACAAATAGGAAATGATTTATTAATAGACATGGCAAAAGTGACTGACACATTAAAAAAGGAACTTACAGCATCAACTGACCATAGAAACAAGAATCCCAGAGACAAAAATAGAATTTGTTGTTGGGTAAACCCAAAAGCAGCCCACGCAGAAAATGCTCCTGAAACAGCAGCAAGCTGAAGAGCTCTTTCTATTGAACCCAGTGTTGCATCCGCAGGTGATAGAAGAGACTGAGTATCTATGCCATTCAATTTTAGTTCATCCAAACTATAAAGTCTTTGGGGAATCTGCAGCACAACATATATTCCTAAATTTCTTGCTAGACAGGGAAGGGTCTTTTAATTCAACACTGCAGAGTGTAGATCACCACGCCATAATTATGATTTAAAAAAAAAAATTCTCACAAAATAACAAGAATAAAAAATAATTGATCAATCAGAGGCAGATTTCAGAAAACCAAACGACCTGCCTCGCTGCACCAAAGCCAAGGAGACCACCAGGCTTTCCCTGCAAATCTTTGACGAGAGATAGCGCAAGCCTGTCGTCCCCCTTTTCTAGATGCTTATCAACTTGTTCCAAAACTTGCAATGGCGAAACAGATTGAGAAGAACCTACAGTCCTACGCACACGAACTCTTACTCGAGGGTAGACCAACAACCCACCACCGTGAACCGCTAAACCCATACCCACAACCAACCAAGCGGTCAGACAACAATATCGGAAATCTCTCACGGTTTCGTATGAAGATCTTCCTGGAGTTCTTCGCCAATCTACAGTCTCCACCGCACAAATTAGTATCGACTGTCAAGAAACTGGAAATGAAAAAAAAAAAAAAAAAAGTGTAATCTCAGCCATTGATTCATTGCTAACGATTTAGAAGATGGAAATGAAATAGAAAAGTAGAATTCCATCAGAGGGCAACGTTTCAACCGAGTTCACTGCAACCATTTCTTGAGCATAAGAGCGTGGGGAGGGGAGAATTCCACTTCACCCAGCTCCATGAAGATAAGCATCATTTAACAATCCACAAAATTTTGCCCATAAAGATAAAGTGTTCCCCATTTTTTGTCATTTTCCAAACTCCCTGAACTGATAGCGACCTACAAGTGTTCTGTTTACAAAATTTAGACCCATCGAACACTCTATACACAAGATCGTAAAAACTAGGGTTTCTTTTCTATGGCGTATAAAAACCAGAGCTTGGCACAATCGAAATTGGAACATTTATATTGATATTGCAGTTGAAGCAATTATACACAACAGATTGTAAAATTTGTTATTTTTTCTCGTAAAAAGACAGAATTTTCCATGGGATTGAAGCTATTTCAAATGCAACAGCAGTACAGAAGAGATCCCATCCTCAACTGTGTAACAGAACAAAACTTCTCCTTCGAAGAAAAGGAAAAAGAAGGCGAAACACCAGAAAAAAAAATTAATTAGAATTCTTGGGATGCAGATCCAATCTCGCCTTTCCCTTTTCCAACCTTCTTCGGCAACAAAGTCTGATGAATATTAGGCAAAACACCTCCGTTAGCAATAGTTACGGTACCGAGAAGCTTGCTCAACTCCTCATCATTTCTCACTGCAAGCTGTATATGCCTCGGAACAATGCGATTCTTCTTGTTATCTCTAGCTGCATTTCCAGCGAGTTCAAGAACCTGATAAAATTAAAACAAAACAATCTATCATCAGATCGATCATTTCAAAAAGAAAATAAATTACAAATAAAACCTAATTGCTCACATACCTCAGCTGCAAGGTATTCAAGAACTGCAGATAGATAGACCGGAGCACCGGCACCAACTCGCTCGGCATACTTTCCAGCTTTAAGGAATCTGGCGATCCTTCCGACGGGGAATTGCAGACCTGCCTTATGCGATCTAGATACCGATTTGGTGGCCTTCGGCTTCCCTCTCCCACCTTTCGTTGACGCTGATGAACTCATCGTAGCTGTATATCGAAAATTAATTACAGAAACCACAACACAGATCCCTTCCTCGTTCTTGTTTGATCGCTCTACACGATTACAATGGAAGTGGAAAGAGAATATGATTTATATACAGAGGCAACGCATAAGAGAGTTGTGGAAATGGGTGCTTTACTTCTATTGGTCCGTCAAGGAGCACACGGATCGCCAGAATGGAAAATACTTTCTTTTTCTTTTTTTGTATTGATAGGGGATAGGGAGCAAAAGCCCGGGCTGGGAAAGAACTGGCCCATGGGTAGGGGCCTGGACCATATGGTTATTGCATGCATTTGCCCTATAAAGGCAGAGTTCAGTTATTCTGTATGTACGTTCACTTGCATGTACAGATGATTATGGTGTAATATGAAGGAGTGTAATTCCTTCAAAGGATATACGACAAGGAAACCCACTATCTCCAGCATTATTCATAGTTTTCTCTCGGACGCTGATTAGCGCCATTTCACAATCTGAAGATGTTGATCTACTCGTAACTTCATAAGAGTGTTAATTGATTTAGTATCGATTTAAATGGTGCAGTTTGATTTAGTTTATATTTATTAGGCTGAGACCAAAACTACACCATTTACTAAACGGTTGCACTTTTTGAAACCGTAATCATTTGGTAAACGGTTTTGGTTCCACAGTTTCGGTTCTACGGTTTTTAAACGGTTTCAATTTCACGGTTTTAAACGGTTTCGATTTCGGTTTATTTCATATGGTTCTAAACGGTTAGCAATCGATTTGCTAGTTTATTCGCATGTTTACTAAAATTTGCTCTTAGTGATAAATGATTCAATCTTGAGAATGTAAAATGCAAACCATTATGTTTTATTAAAACAACCAAACAACTAAGCAAAAAAAAATATTACATTGAGAAAGTAAAATGCAAACAAAACTACGAATGAACACCGATAGTAATGGTAAATGATGCTAAAGTAGGAGTAGAAGGCTCTAAAAATGCATATTCCAAGACTTCAAATAATTCCTCTTCATCCGTCTCAGCTATATAAAGGAAGAAAACAATTACTTAAAATATGAAACTAATGTCAAAAGAATTTCATACAAGGTTAAAAGATAAAATATTACCTCCAAAAGTCGATTTTCACGGTTTTAATTCGGTTTGAAACCAACGGTTAAAACTGATCCGACTCGTTTAACTAATCGGCCTAAAACTTGGAACCAGAATCGAACCAAATCGAACCATTTACTAATTGGATTTGTAGTTTCGATGTAAACAGCTCGATTTGATTTCAGTAAACGGTTTCGATTTCAAATTCACATCCTTATCTACTGAAGGGTATTTGTATTAGCAACCGATCCAACCAAGTAAATATCTCGGATTACCAACAATTTTGGAATTTCTATGACTCAATTGTTCCATGATCTCACAAATAAGGTAGGGTAATGATTTAGTGGGTGGAAGCATCGTTTGTTATCATGTGTAGACAAGGAAACATTGATGAAGCCAGTGGCTTTTTCACTCGCTAATTATGTTGCTTCACATTTTAAAGTATCTGCATCACACTAACCTTACCATTGAAAGGTGGTCATGAATTTTTTATGGGATGATGGTTCTAGTACGAAAGATCTGGTAGATATCATGGCTTCAATTGAGCCAGTCGGAGAGAAATGGTTTATGGTTTCAAGAACCTTCGTTGCATACAACTTTGATATAAAAAATGAGATTGACTTTGGATTCTCATATTCCATGGGAGCGAATCTGGCTTGGGCCTGGTCCGCCCAAAGGCGTATAATGAAAGTAGGGGTGTCAAATGGTGCGATTTTGATTATTCGATTTCAGTTCAGTCTACATTTTGATAAGGTGAAATTAAAACTGAGCACAATAAAAATAAATTGAAATCAGAATCACTTTAATTCGGTTTTGAATTTATCGATTTTTATTATTCGATTCACACAATCAGTTTATATGCAATTTATAGTGTCAATTTTAAAAACAGTTAAATTCATTTTGTAATGTATTACATTTGGTTGGAGAAACCCTAGGTTTTAGCGAAATGGGTTAGGTTTCCCACTATTTCTTAGCTTCCCGTCGCCATGCTTAGTTTTTCTTCCATCGTTGTACAATTTTACGTCCGCCTTTGTGCGTGGTTTCTCCTCCCTCTTCTTGCTACATTGATCATTGCCCTTCCAAATTGGTCATTGCCATGACCTGTGGTCCGGTCAGCAAAGGTGACGAAACCACCAATGATGATGTTGCTGATCGTGAACATGTATAGGTTGAGGAACAAATCTTTAGATATGTTCTCTGCATCTTCCTCCACCACCGTCTTGCCCATATTTGCAATGGCAAGGGTGACAACATCAAAGACGACGACCTATTGATACTCAATTTTCTACAGCTGACTCACCCCCTCGCGCTCTCCTCTCCCCTGTGCAATGCCACAGAACCGTTGGATACCCATGCAAGTGATTTGTTGGATAAAGCAACCACAAAGGAGGTTTGCTTAGGGAAAGTTGGGCAACCTTCCTTTCTCAAGTGTCCCAGTTTGGCTTCTCTGTGGATTGACTGGTTCCCCCCCTCTGCTGTAGGCCCAACCCCAAGCACCCTTCCTACGACCACCCCCTTCGCTTAGAGTTAAACTGAACTGCAGACCAAATCTGTGGCTCTCCAACAAGTTGTGCCCCCGATTCTCCAATGTTATTCTTGTTGTCTACCTCCAACAAGAGCCCAATGGTAGAGTGGCCGGCATGGTCATTGGTTTGGTCATCGGGTTTATACTCATCAGGATACTCTCCGATGTTGATCATAGTCAAAGCACAAGAAAGGCAATGCTGATTGAGTTTAATAAATGGACCATTGGTGTGCACGATCTTCCCTTCATCATGATGCCACCCTTCATCATGATGCCATTCTTGACTATCTCAGCTTCAAAAGATGGCAAACAATTGAATGTTCCCCATATCACACGTGCCTTTCCGTTGGGACTTTCATTGATGATGTACAACTTGGTGTGATGTCAAGCCATTTTGACAATGGCAACTTCGGAGCTAATGATTTTCTTCTTTTACCATCATCATCAAAGTTGATGTGGAACGTAGTGAATGGGGACCAACCATGATGTTGGCCACCATGGTTAGAAAGTATAGGGTTTTATTTGGTTTTGTTAGTAACACTTCATCCCTCATTGGTAGTTGATCATTCATTGGACCACATGCATACTATAACACCCCATGTATGGCTTGCTTTGGAACATATGCATATTGTAATACTCTATGTCTTGCATGTGCCACTCTTAAGCACATTACAACTCTACCTCTCTATTGTGTAAAAGAAATTTGCATTTGTTAATGAAAGTTGTACTTACAACTATATATCTAAGTAAGTTATTGGTTTCACCCATCCTTACCTTGAATGGTCCCATTAATGACATATACAAGTTTGCTATATTTCACTCTTTGGTTTCTTATTCTATGTACTAAACCTTATATAATTCATGTCTTCTATATGGAAGAATTGCCATTTACCCAACCAAAAAAAAAAAATTTATAATAATCATAGTATAAAATAGGAAGTGTGGAGATGGGAGTTGAAATATAAGATGACATATGAAGTTATACGGTGCAATTCAATTCAAGCAAGTTGAATGTGCCTCGGAACAATACGATTCTTCTTGTTATCTCTCGCAGCATTTCCAGCCAATTCTAAAACCTGATATATTTCAGAAAAAAAAAAAAAACCCAACAATCCTCAGATTTCCAGTTTAAAAGCAGCAATTGAATGCAAGAACACTGAAATAAACAAAATCGAAAGCTACAAACCTCAGCTGCAAGATACTCAAGCACGGCCATACATCCTTGATGATCTGAACTCCAAATTCATCCTTGATGATCGACCCCTCAATTTGCTGCCAAGAAGCTGACGCCTGTCTTGTTCAAGGAAATAGTCGTTTTTTTTTTTAAATGAACCGAGCACTTATGAGGCTTTAGATTCCTTTTTTTGGAGCATAAAAAGCTTGTTTTTCATTTTCATAATTGATTATGAGCAAAAGGCATCAAAAGCGTTGAAACATATAGGTGTCTTAAGCTAAGAGGGGTAAATGGGGAAATTACCCTCAAAAGAAGAGAAGGGGATCACTGAAACGAAGAGTAGAAGCTGTCACCGTCTTCGATCTGTCGCCTGTCGGCGAGATGGGATGCGATCGCTCTTTTTTTTTTTTTTTCACTTTCCTATGCTCAAACATTATTGTTGGATTTTATTGGACGTTCTTATAAACTAGTAAGGATTTGTGGATGAATAAGCTGCCTTGACCTAGGATTTTCTTGAGTGTATCACTGTACTTATTTTCCTCTTGAATTCATCTATCATCATATTCTATTATCAATAGGCCTAATACATCCTCTTAAGGGTCATTGTTTCCTTTCTCTTTTTCTTGATTTGAATTGTTGGTCTGCTTTTACATCAAAACTTTTTTTTGGGGGGTGGGGGGGGGGGGGAGACTGAAATTTGAATTAGTCATGTAGAGGATGGGGAGTTCGTAGAAGAACTAGACATGTTTTTAGTGGAAAGGTCTAGTGTCATGGGGATTTCTATATTCAAAAGGAAGATATTGGAATTCAATGATATGGAACCCAATCACTTATTCAAAAAAACACAGAGCATACAAGGTCAAAGGGATATGATTAGATCGAACCCCTGTGACCATAGTTATCAATTCGGCCGAATAATTCGCGAATTATTCGGCCGAACCGAATTTTAAAGAATTTTATCAAAAATTCGGACCGAATCCAAATTAAAAATAAAATTCTTTAAAATTCGCGACTTTTTCCAAAATGAATATAAATCGCGAATAATTCGGACCGAATCCGAATTAAACCGAATTATTCGGTCCATTTAAACATTATTTAAAAAAAAAAACCAAAAATAAAAAATAAAAAAATAAAAAAACAAATTTTTTTTTTTAAAAACCCCAATAAGATTTTTTGACCGCTTTTTTGACCGAATCCTTAAATTAATCGTCCAAATTATTCCGAATAATTCTCCGTCCGAATAATTCCCGAATCCGAATTTGCTAACTATGCCTGTGACTAATGAGGAAATCATTTTTTCTCTTCGAATGCCTTTTCTCCTTTTATTTGTTGAGCTAAATATTAAAAGAAGCATCAATGTCTAGACAACAAAAGGATACAAGGGCCAACCAATGAAGGCAATAACCTCTGTACGGTATAATTTTCATTAAAGATGACACCAAAAAACAGTCTCATGAATTGAGGCCACTAAATCTAAACAACCTAGTATGAACTTATCAACTAATTTAATGTGAGGACTGTTGGAGTCTCTAGTACGACATCTTAAACAAAATCTCGACTTCTAGAATTTTTTGACCAATGCTATTAGTCTGAAGAAAATTCCGAATTAAGATAACTTGTGGATCTGTTGCATATAATTCTCTTACAGAGAAATGCAAGGTGAATGACACATGATGGTGTTGAAGGTATCTCATGCCAAAAAAAAAAAGACTCATTATGGTTTTACAAATGTCCCGCAAATAAAACCCATGTAGAACATTTCATGTGGGTAAACAACCACCATCCCAATGAAGATATTGATGATCGCAAATATGATAATGATTTAAAGAATTATCCACAAGAAGGATATGACCATCATATTAGATCATATCATTATTCTTGTTTATGTCTTATTTCGATTTTAGCTATTTGTGCAATAATGGTTTCCTTAAATTTTATTTAAAATTCACAACTTTGACACCCATAGTGAATATGGCATTTTATGTAAAAATGCAAACCATACAGGTTTCTGTTTCTTCCAAGTAACAAAATCAATTTTATTTTGTGGTTACCATATGACATTTTTTACGTAGAATCACTAAAAAACAATATGCAACATATGGGACTAGTAAGATGAGATGTAAACAATTTTATTTCTTCTTAATTTTAAGTTTTCATTTTCATACGAAATAAATATAAATATAAAAAAAATCGTTTGGTAACTTTAGTTTTTTGAATAGATTACATTTGTATTCTTCTTCCTTTATAAAAGCAACAGAAAGATAAGGAACTGGTTTGTAGAAACATGTTAATCGATCAACTACTCCAACTGGATCGGGCCTACAGGTCAAGCTTCTAGGTCGGGTCCTAAATCCAGCCACGGGTTGGGTCTTGTTGGTTGCAGGCTTGCAACAGAGTATTGGATAATGGGTCACTAAACGATGGGCTTCATAATTGGTTGGCCCACAATTTATGAAGGTACAAAGGCCTTTACTTCGAAAAGTTTACCCTTCGAGTCTCTTAGTTATTACCTTCCTCGCAAAAACATATTCTGTAGTGAATGCAGTGATGCAGTGAGCATTGAATGACCAAAAGGACCTCGGGGTGCATGCTCGGATGCTCTCAGCCAATAATAATTTTTTTGAAAGGTCACTCAAATCCATAAAATGTATCAAGCATGACAGATGAATTTGGAGACACATCGGGAGATTTCAATGAAGTTGACAAATCAACGACGATCATGAATTAACCGAGGAAAGATTGGATATGATCTAAATATAAAGATTAGATATGATATACTTTTTTTTTTTTAAGTTAAATTCACTCACTCCCTTATGAAAATTCATATCACTGAGTCTTCACCATGATAATGGTCATGGTGAGTTCTAGATCCTACAGTAGTGGGACGCTTGTGCATTAGGTTGCTCTTTTGAAGAAGGTATTTGGCTTCAAATCTTGTAGAGACCTATTGAAAAATTTCCGACCTTCTCCCTGGTCCGTAGTGCAAGTTTAAAAAAAAAAAATACAAGCAATTAAAAGGGTCAAGCGCCTGTCGGGCTAGGCGACTGCACCGTGTACTACTTGGTTATAAATTTTATTAATCGAGCTGGTCTAGGTTGGGCCATAAACATGTCGGGCTTGGTCGGGCCTACCAGTGTAGGCCAGGAATTGACACCCCTAGCAAGCAGCATCCCCCCGCCATCACCATCACCATCACCAAAGAAATAGAAGTTTGATTATCAGAATAACCTTTATTTGAGAGAGCTTAGATCTTATGGATTCCATGTGCGGATCAGAGACTATAAGAAAATGGTTCATGTATGAGGACCTGATTCAAACTCAATTTGAGATGGGATTCTACAAAGATGACTAAGGTCTAAAGATAAAAATCACAACCAAAGTAGAATGGCAAATGATATTATCAAATCCATTCTTACCTACCAAGTAGAATCTATTTTGCACTCATTAATAATACAGTTATCCATTGCAGTGTCTCCAAAGTATATATAAACTTTTCTTTGCACTTATTAATACAGTTATCCATTGCGAAATCTCTAAATACTAATAATTACTACTACTCCCATACATGCAAGTACTTGATCGGTACTACATGGGTATGGGATTGAAAAACAACGAGGTGATGTTTTCCTTCAGCACTTCATGTGGAAGAGTGAAACCATCTTTATACAAGTAGAACAGCTCAACTATACGAACAAGGTTGACAGGAAGTAACAGAACTGGCAATGGGACAGCCACCGCATTGGCCGCGGCGGCAGCGGCAGCTTTGGCGGCGGTGGTCATCCGTAGTTTCATGAATTCTTCATTCATATCTTTCCATGCCTCCACCATTCTTCTCTTAAATTCATCATATACGTCTTCCTCTGAGACATTATCATATTGCTTCATGTAGCACTCCACGGCAGAACAAATATGACCTCTCTCTTGCTCAAACTTCAAAAATATTGAAATTTTGATTAGGAATTGGAAAGCTAAAGAAAGAAAGAAAATTAATTTGAACTTAATTTAATTGAAATTAAGTTTGAAGCCTTAACAAGCTTATTAGATTCCATCATTGCCCAATCAAAGGTTTCCTTTGTCACATCTTCTCTCATGCCAACCAAGGAACTGACTATTAGATTGAAACTTGGAATGCTGATTGATGCAGTTTGCATATACTCTTCGAATGTTGGAAAATATCCATCATTAAACCATTTGGCCTCTTTAAAGTAGGTTCTAACTTTTTTTTAACATTCTAATTTGAACTTAATTTGTCTAACAGATTAATCAAAAATAAACTTTTGTTTTATGTGTTTGTAAAATCTGATCATCTTCGTACCTTTAAAAAAAATAAAAATGATCATCATTTAAAAGAGAAATAAATAAACAAAAGGATGAACCAGTATTAGAGTTATTGATGACACACACCACTTCTTTTGCATAGTTAACACGATAAGATTGTCCATCCTTTCTCAGCTCCACCTCAAGCTCATTGTAAAAATCTAAAATTGTAGAATATATCACCTTCATGTATTCAGGGAGTCCATCCATGGCATTAAGGTCCCACCTGAAAATTACGCATCTCACAAAAATAAGTAAATTAAAATACACCCCTCACCGCCAAAAAATGGCGTTATGTGTGTGGGTGCAGGGAAGGCTAAACATACAACATTCGAAAAAAAAAAAAAAGGATAAGGAGCATATATAGTCAAGTGAAGATATGGGCCTGTATTATCAAACCTTTCAATCGCATCAGTGAAGAGTAACTTTGGATACTATCTTTCTGCCAAGAGCATAATGAGGCTCAAAATACATCCCCACTGCAACAAAATAGGACTCCACAAGTCGGTCTCTGGCATAAGGTAGCTTTGATACAAACCCTAATTCGTTCCACCATCTGCAATATTTATACATGAGTAACAACGAACTCACACTACGATCTTCCAAAGTGTGAGTATCTTTAATTAATAGGGCTACAATATGATACATAAATGAGATGAGATAGAATTAGCTTACTTTGAGAGTTGGATTAGCTCTTGGTGGTGGATGAACTGTAGTAGATTGAAATCTAGTTTTGCAAGTTTAAGAAGAGTTTCATTCTTTGTCTTGTCTTGTTGGTAAATAGAGATGTAGTGCCTAGCTTCAATCCTTGGTACCCTCTTGTGGATGGGTTGTTTCAAGGCATATATCACTTGTGTTGCAAGAGGATGATCATTGGTGACTATGGAATTAAGTCTAGTGGTTGTGAACTCCAAGGCTTCATCTAGAATATCCTCTCCATGTACCCTCAAATGTAATAAGGTGAAAGTTAATGTTGATACGGACTTCAGGAGAACTCAACTCTAAAAACTAGCTTGCAAAATGAGGGAACCCAAGACCATATATATCAACCCACTTCAAATCACCTTTGAAAGAGATGTGAGACTAGCTTGCAAAATGAGGGAACCCAAGACCATATATATCAACCCACTTCAAATCACCTTTGAAAGAGATGTGAGATCAATCCCCAATATGAATAATATGGGATCATAACACAGACACCAACAAAGGCAGACCATGCAAGATTGAGTTAGCTAGCCAGTTAAGGACTTACCACTAGGGACATAATACCCTTGTTGTCTCAGTAAACGAAACCGCAAAGCCACGGTATAAAGGTTGTCATTGTTATCATCAAAACCATGATTTGGGGCATCATGTATTTGCTTCAGTGCCTCCTCCATCTCTCCTTCAAAGTGGTATGCCACACCAAGCCTTTGCAATGAATCAATCAATCTCAGTTTCTTTAAAGACTCATTAGCATCAGCCACCAACATCCTCCTCACTTCTTCTTTCAATTCTTCAACTTGTTCAAGGGAACAAGCTTCATTCATCTTCTAGAAGGCATTGTTTCAAAATTCAGATTAAGAAAACATACACAACAATAATAGGGCCTGCACTTTATATGTTGCTCATATGAGTCCTTAAAAATTTGGGAGCAAACATACAAGCATATTCACTATTCATCAAGCAATAAATTATCTAACAAACATATATATATTTATTAGAAGGATTTTTTTTTTTTTAGATGAATGAATAATATACACTTGTAACTAATCTAATTCCACGTGACACCAACTTTTTTGAAAAATATCACGTACTACCCCCACTTTCATAACTGAATAACTGATAGGTCCACAACGTTAGTTGATCTCTGTTCAACGGGTTATAGTTTACTAAATGACCAAACTAACGTTGAAATAGGGTGAACTTACCATTCTATCCTTCATTGTAAAAGCCCCAAATCGAATTTACGTTTATAAGAATATTTTATGTTTAATGGATTGAATTTAATGGACAAGGGAATGCTGCCCGCCTACGCCTTCTATGTCAGACATAGTTGGGCGTGGAGCAAGGGGTCTATTTTAGATGGTTATTTAGAAGTGCGGTGACTGACTTGCGAAAATAGGGCTTCCCAATCCTACTTGATACTAAACAACGCTAAGAAGGGGGTGAACAAGTGAATGGAACCACCAGGCCAGGTTCACTCCTTTATTGAGCTCAATAACTAATAGCCAAGGACGATGGGTGTAGTAAGGGGAAAGCCCTTGATCCTAGAAGGAAGAGTGAACAGGATGATCTAGACCAGTCAGTAACCAGCCAATAGTGAAAGCTATCCGAGCAAGAGCACAAAAAAAAGGAAGAAATGAGAAACGCCTCCACCAATCGATCTATTTACATAATGGAAAAGTATGATTTCCTAGCCAGGTAGAAGGCATGATTCACAAAGAAAGGAGATGGATGCATCCATCATACCTTAGAAACTTGAAACCACAATAGAGATCCACAAGTGGCCCCAACCATTGATCTCCACCACTAAGAAGCTCTCAGATTTTCATTAGCAAATAAGTAAGGGCTTCATCTCTCTCTCTCTCACTCCAACTAAAAATTGCAATTTCGAAATAAATTAGTAAGAGAAGGTTTTTTTTTTTTTTTGGCGTTGGACATCATCCTAGACATTGTTACGTGCCTACTTTGACCACATGGTAAATCGGGTTAGTCTCAAATTTTGGGGGTACGTAAACCAATCCTAAGGGGTCTTCTATTCATGTCAAGTTTTATTCCAAACAGAGTTGGCCATATGACAACTACAAATCATTGAAAATCTTGAAATTTGACATGAATATAAAAAACGACTAAATGGGTGCATGAATATACAAGGGGATTTGAATTTGATACATGATATATTTAAACCATTTAGTAGGTATTCAATGATTCAATGATAAAATTTACATTTGATCTTATAATATCGCAGAATTAGGTATCCAACCAATAAACAAAAAGTAAATAAACCAATTACCATATCTTGACTAGGAGCATGTGTGATGAAGTGATCACCCCAAATGCTAGGATGGAAATTAGCTAAAGGCCGAATGATCTTTGTGTTTGCATTTGGAGAGGCAACAAAAGAAGACTGGAGAGACATGCTAAAATTAAAGATAAAAACTGAAATGGATCAGAGAAATAGAATGATGGATTAGGTTTCGAAATAAGATGGAATTGAAGTGAGCGCAACTATGAAGGAACAATGTGACTCCTTTTATAGGTATATTGGCCTTTAGAATATTTTTCTACATACATATCACATTCCCATCGTTTTTGGGGAGGGGGAGTGACATGTGTGAATAATTCCATCTTAGGAGGGTATTTTCTACTTACCTAGATTCTATCAGGGTTGTAGCTACTTGATTACAACCGACTTTTATTTCAAATCTAACGATTGAATTCTGAGTTGTGACCTTCACAAATAATGATAGAACACCATGTGTTTGCAATCACATATATTATCATTATAATTATTTTAATAAGATGTAATGACAAAAGTTTAAGCTTTTCATATAACCACATAGCCCTATGATGATATGCATTAAGTCTTTATAATCACATGATCTTTTGATAAGATGTAAGGACAGAACTTTAGGCTTTGCATATAACCACATAACTTTATGCTGATATGCATTACTTCTTTATAATCATAAATATATATTCTTTTGCTTGGTAAGATGTAACGATAGAACTTTGAAATTTACGTACAATGATAGATCTTTGTGATGATGTATCATGGAAGAGGTTCCTCTCCCCTAATGAGTTCAGATCAGGTCCTCGTACAAGAACCTAAGCTCACAATTTTCATATGCTTTTCATATGATACACGTCTTAAGCATCTCTGTGGAGATAACATTATGTTATCTAAGTTTTTATTCTTATTTATTAAATTATTAAATGAAACTTTAATTCAAAAGTTTGTAATTTGGCGTATCAATCCAAAAAAACCGTTTAATACGTGGATTTTAAAGATAACCGTATTATACCCTTTTTAAGGTTTAAATGTAATTAATATTAAATGTGAAAATTCAAAAGAATGGGAAATGATTTCAAATTGAAAAATCATATTGGATTTTAGTGTCCATAAAAGCTTGGTAGATTAGAATTTAGTTTCAAACAAATTCTAATGGTCGTTGGAGAGGAGCCAGCTCTGTTTATTATGCCTAGAGGGTTTTTTACCCATTTTATATTCATCTCTATATGCTTAGGGGAGGGGCATGCTCATGCATGAAGCTCCCGACATTATGGGGCCTGGGGAGGTCGTATGCAACCTTCTCTATACCCCCGCTTCCCATAGAGATTGTTTCTTGACTTGAACCCGAGACCACTTTGGTCACAAATGGAGCCACTTCCTCATAGCACCAAGTTCCACCCTTGATGGCATTTTTGTAATTTTATACAAACTTTGGATCAAAGTTTGAGCAGTTTACCTTCATTACTTTGGACTAAAATTTGTCCATGGATATATATATATATATATATATATGTATATATATGTGGGATTGTGGTTCTCTATCACTAACTCATGTACTGCCAAATAGTAAATAGTGAAACCAATGGGAGTAATCGTCCTTCGAGCAACCAAAGTGGTGGGCCCATTCAAAAAAAAAACCAATTGGGAGTAAATTGATATTTATTATGCAGATTTTTGTTGTAGGTGGCTTAGATGCCACATTATGCTTTTCATGGGTTCTCTCTCTATTACTAAACCACAAGAAAGTCTTAACAAAGGCTCAAGATGAATTGGGCTTCCATGTTGGGAAGGATAGGAATGTGAAAGAAAAATATATTGATAAGCTTGAGTATCTCCAAGCAATAATCAAGGAAACACTTCGTCTATACCCTTCAGGACCACACAGCGGAACTCAAATCAATTAAACTATGCCTACACAACCCAAGTTGAGCAAGTTTAAATCAATTAAACTATGTTTGAAAAAGATGAATGTTCAGATAACAATCACCATCATCTCAACTGTACATATCCAATAGCCTTAGCACTAAATACAAATAATATTAAAAAAAAAATAAAAAATACAAGCAATTAAAGGGGACGGGCTAGGTCGAGCTTAAATGAGTCGGTTCAAATTGGGCCGGTCAGGCACCCGTTGGGCTAGGCGACTGCACCGTGTACTACCTATTTATAAATGTTATTAATCGAGCCGGTCTAGGTCGGGCCATAAACATGTCGGGCTTGGATGGGCCTACCAGTGTAGGCTGGGAATTGACACCCCTAGCCAACAGCATCCCCCCTCCATCACCAAAGAAATAGGAGTTTGATGATCAGAATAACCTTTATTTGAGAGAGCTTAGATCTTGTGGATTCCATGTGTGGATCAGAGACTATAAGAAAATGGTTCTCGTATGAGGACCTGATTCAGACCCTATTTGAGATGGGATTTTACAAAGATGACTAAGATCTAAAGATAAAAATCACAATCAAAGTAGAATGGAAAATGATATTATCAAATCCATTCTTACCTACCCAGTAGAATCTATTTTGCACTCATTAATAATACTATTTTGCACTCATTAATAATACAGTTATCCATTGCAGTGTCTCCAAAGTATATATAAACTTTTCTTTGCACTTATTAATGGATCAAAATCCTCTGTTTTTCTCATCCATGTTTTTCCTTGTTTTGCTACCTACAGAACGCGACACGTGGACAACAAGGAGACCAACGGTCAAGATTGGGTGAAGATTATTACATCCGGTGCGTTGGTCTTAAAGTTGTCCACGTGTCGCGTTCTGCAGGTAGCAAAACAAGGAAAAACATGGATGAGAAAAACAGAGGATTATTTTCCCTTATTAATACAATTATCCAAAGCTGACTCCTTTTATAGGTATATTGGTCTCTAGAATATTTTTCTATGTACTTATCACGTTCCCATCGTTTTTGGGGAGGGGGAGGGACAGGTGTGAAAAATTCCATCTTTGGAGGATATTTTCTGTTTACCTAGATTCTATTAGGGGTCGTAGCTACTTGATTACATCCAATTTTTTTTCTTCAAATCTAATGGTTGAATTTTGAGCTGTGACCTTCGCAAATAACGATAGAACACCATGTGTTTATAACCACATATATTATCATTATTATTATTTTGATAAGATGTAATGACAAAAGTTTAAGCTTTTCATAGAACCACATAGCTTTATGATGATATGCATGAAGTCTTTATAATCACATGATTTTTTGATAAGATGTAAGGATAGAACTTTAGGCTTTGCAAATAACCACATAGCTTTATGCAGATATGCATTACTTCTTTATAATCACAGATATATATATATATACTTTTGTTTGGTAAGATGTAACAACTTTGAAATTTACATACAATGATAGATCTTTGTGATGACGTATCATGGGAGATGTTCCTCACCCCTAATGAGTTCAGGTCAGGTCCTCATATAAGAACCTGAGCTTACAATTTTCGTATGCTTTCCATATGTATGCGTCTTAGGCATCTTTGTGGAGATAATTCTATGTTATCTAATTTCTAATTCTTATTTATTAAAATATTAAATGAAACTTTAAGTGGGAACCCACACTTCTTCTTCTTCAATAAATACAGTAAATACGACAGCACTCCCTTATTTCCTACTTCTCTTGGGCCTACCCATTCCCTTACCTACCTCCCCCCCCCCCCAACCCTACAACCTCACCCCATTCTCTTTTGTCTGCCCTCCTCTACAAATCCATCCAACTTAAAATTTTATTTAATGATTTTAATAAAATAGGAATAAAAAATTAGATAACATAACGTTATTTCTTTCCACCGTGATGCCTTGGACGCGTGTCATAAGAAAAGCGTACGAGAATTATGAACTTAGGTTTCATATGGACCTGATCCAAACTCATTATTAATAGGGAGAGGAATCTCTTTCATGTATGTCCCCACAAAGATTTGTCAATATTCCCAAATTTCAAGGTTCTGTGGTTACATCTTACGAAAAAAACGAAAAAGAAAAAATCCATCACCAGCTGTCCATCTTTTTTGAAATTGAATACTGATTTGACCCTGTTTCTGTAGTTTTGAGTGAGAGTATCATTCTTGTACTGTCAATCTTCTTTTGGATGTGTGATAAAAGTGTATCCACCGTGTGAACCTATCCTCATGGTTGTTTGCTTCTCTTTTTTGTTTTTAAATGGATTGAAAGAATGGATGACAAAGAATACAAAGGAGAATGATAACTAGATGATGATGAAGAAGAAGAATAGAAATCCCATTCTGGTAAGATAGAGAGGTAGTGCATGTAACCACAGAACTTTGAGTTAAGGACAGAGGAGGTGTGTGAATCATGATGTGAGCTGATGAGGCTGATCCAGCCTATCCATGGCCATAAAAACTTGACAAAGTGGTCAATACGTAGCAACATGATAGATATGTAGCATTATCTTAACAAAGTAAGGGTAAGGTCGTGTAAATTATGATCTTCCCCACCTTTTATAGGGACGAAGGCGTCATGTAATGAGTAGGCATTAGGGGGATAGACGTGTCATCCGTTCGTCGAATGATAACTGGTGGTAGCAATGGAGGGTAGGACGTGCATTATACAAGAGCAGTGTAAGTCATTTCAAAGGAGGGAAAGAGAGACAAATGGGCAATAGTGTGTAGCACATAGGCGGCATGCCAGTTTTTTGCCTTATTATTTTACCACCAAGGAGAGCATAATTAGAAAAATAAATAAACTACCTTAGCGAAAGCTTGAAATTTATGAATTTAATGTATGTGGTCAACCAACACTAGCTTAGCGTAGTGATGGCAGTTTCATATTGAAGAGCCAAAGTAAAAAAGAGAGAACATTGTGGAATTGAATCCTATTGTATTTGAGAACACTAACTTAGCCTAATGGTGGCCAATTTCATTTCACTTTGATTTTTGGATATGTGGGTCTCACAAATGAAAGAATTGTTTAGCTATCTAGTCTACCTCTAGCTAAATCAGTGCCCAAATCTGGTATTTGAAGATGATGTGAGAACATCTTGATTTGGACATCATTTTAATTCTTTTTATTTTTGAACATGTGGGTCCCATAAATAAAAGAATTGTTCAACTATATAGGCACTGGTTGACAACGTTCTATTTCTGCAGTTTCTGCGTTTTTTTTGTTCTCAGAAAATGGAGAAACAACCTAAAAAGCGTTGATAAAATTGTTCAATTTCACTCGTTTCTAGAAACATAAATCAAAATTTATGCCTATTTACAATTCTAGAAATGACTTTGACGAAACGAGTCAGACTTGTTTCATTGTTTTTAGATATGAATTTGAAAGAAAAAAAAAAAAAGGTTTTTGTGTCCGATAAATCTTTCAACTATTTAAACTTAAAAAGAGGTAACCGAACTCTCTCTCCCTTATGGTCATCCGATGATCTTATTGGGTTTTTTAGTGGCATTATATCTGCAAAAAACGTTTCGAGAAACAGGTTTATCAAACACCAAAAAATTTGATTTTGTTTCCGAAAACGTGAAAAGCCGTTTCTGCTGTATCTGGACACAGAAACAGCAAAAATGTTATCAAACGGTGCCTTTATTTCTTCTTAATTTTAAGTTTTCATTTAAAAAATATATATATATATAAATATAAAAAAATCGTTTGGTAACTTTAATTTTTGAGAATGGATTACATTTGTGTTCTTCTTCCTTTATAAAAGCAACAGAAAGATAAGGAATTGGTTTGCAGAAACATGTTACTCGATCAACCACTCCAACTTGGTCAGTCCAACGGGTCAAGCTTCTAGGTCGGGTCCTAAATCCTGTCACGGGTTGGGTCTAGTTGGTGCAGACTTGCAGGCTTGCAGCAGAGGATTGGATAATGGGTTACTAAACCATGGGCTTCATAATTAGTAGGCCTACTATACATGAAGGTACAAAGGTCTTTACTTCGAGAAGTCTCCTGTTAGTCTGTTAGTTGTTACCTTCCCCTATCTAAATATAAAATAATAATAATAATAATAATAATTTTTTTGAAAGGTCGGTCAGGTCCATTGAATGTATCAAAGTAGGAATAATGATTTTGGTGAAAAATCGAGAGTTTTTGAAGAAGTTGACAAATCAACGGCTATCTTGAATTAATTGAGGAAAGATTGGATAAGATCCAAATATAAAAACAACAACTGCCTAGCATCATTGGTGAATTGTGATGTGTAAAAAATCCATGCTCACTAAGAGGTCTCGAGTTTGAGTCTCCTAGCTATTACCTACTTCCCTCTCTATCTATAAAAAAAAAAAAAATCCAAATATAAAGATTAGATATAATTACAAGTTTGGTTTGATTTTAGTCTATGAAAATAGAATCTTTATCAATTTGGTTTGATTTAGATTTCATGTTAAAAATTGTTGATTTTGTGTTAAACCAAACACCTAAACAATTTTAAATTCCACACCTCTCTCTCTCTTTTTCCACTCAATTACTTTGAGTCTTCACCTCTTCTCGAATACCCTTTTTGTTTCACCAAATTAGACTTAGACCTTACCGTCAGTCACTGTTAAGTCAAGAGATAAAGTGACCATTTTACCCTTTTCACTAAAATTCATTTTAACCCAATTCCTCTTCACCTCTACCTATTCTCACCTTCACCAACGGCACAACACCACTGTCGACGGCTATCCAAGTCCACCCAATCCAATGATTTTCGGTAATTCCTCCCTTTCCCTACCTTTTTGTATTCACTGTTAAGTCAAGAGATAAAAGTATGTGCTTTTTTGTTTGTTGATTTGTGTTTTAATTTAATTTGTTGAACCATAAGGCGTTAAGGGTTCTTCTTTGATAGTGATGAGAGATCCAGTGAATCAAAGAATGATCTAGTGAAGATCGAGGTCGGATCTGGTAATTTCCATGAAAACAGGGACCCCTTTGTTGAGATCTTTAATTCAAAGGCGGTTAGGAGTTGAAACCCGAACATGGATCAAATTTGTGGAAGATCTGGACTCGGAAATTTTTGAGTTATTTCACTTTATTGAAATGAGATCTTCGTAAGGAAAGATTCATGATTTATCCAGAAAAGTCTCCGCCAACTGTGACCCTTTGGTTGATAAATCCTCAATTGAGAGATGGAGAGAGAGTTAGAAAACTACAGGTTTAGGGTCAAGAAGGGGCAGATTTGAGTAACGTTTCACTCATTTTTTATTTTTCTTTAGTCATTTCTTCTCTCTTCTCCCTTTCTTCCTCTTCCCAACCGTGTGTGTGCGTGCGTTTTGCCGTCCATTGTCACTACTCTGAAAGATCGCCGATGGAATAGGGACCAAATAAATGAATTTGGGTGAAATAAATAGGAACTTATTACAATGGGTATTTTCAGTACTTCATATTTAATAAGGATATTTTGGTATATAAAATAAAATATTGTTGCTGACATCAGCATATAAGGTATATTCCTTAACAGTGACGATAGCAGAGGGTCGAGTCTAATTTGATAAAATAGAAGGGTGTTTTTATAATTGTGACATTCTCCAAGGGGTGATGCGGTAAATTACCCCTTTTTTTTTTTTTTTAAGTTAAACTCTCTCACTCCCAACATCACTCTAAGTCTTCACCATGATAATGGTCATGGTGAGGAAGACATACATAAAGCTATCCACGAACATTTGCCCCTCTTAGATCATATGGTAGTGGGAGCCTTGTGCTTTAGGTTGTTCTTTTGAAGAAGATATTTAACTACAAATCTTATAGAGACCTATTGAAAAATTGTCGGCCTTCTCCCTGGTCCATAGTGCAAGGGCAGCAATAGGGGTGTCAATTGGTTGGGCTAAGCCGGGCTCAGCCAATTTCTAGGGTTGCACCATGAACACCCGTTTAGCTAAACGGGCTTAGTTAGCGCGGACATGGTACGGTTGATAATTGGGTTGATCGGACTCGAGCTTTAATTTGACTGTTATAAACGGGCCTTAACCGGGCTATTGACCTATTTAACTTTAAACAGATATTCTTTAAAATTGGTCTTTTCAATGTACTTGAAAGAATTACCAATAAAATAAAGCAAAGATGGGCATAGCAAAAAAAGATCTCATAGTTAAAATGGATTAAGCCAAAGATAGAAGCAACAAAGTTACTAAGATACTCGGTTTTAACCCAACGGAACTCAAATCAATTAAACTATGCCTACGCAACCCAAGTTGAACAAGTTTAAATCAATTAAAGTGTGCTTAAAAAAGATGAATGTTCAGATAACAATCACCATCATCTCAACTGTACATATCACATAGCCTTAGCACTAAATACAAATAATATTAAAAAAAAAAAAAAAACCTTAAAAAAATACAAGTAGTATTAAAGGGGTCGGGCTAGGGCGGGCTTAAATGAGTCGGTTTAAATCGAGCTTGTAAATGTGTCGGGCCGATTGGGCTAGACTACACCATGTACTACCTGTTTATAAACGTGTCAAACTTGTTTATTAATCGGGCCAATCTAGGTCAGGTCATAAATGTGTCAGGCTCGATCGGGCCTACCAGTGTGGGCCTGGAAGTGACACCCCTAGCTAACAGCATCCCCCCACCATCACCATCACCATCACCATCACCAAGGAAATAAAAGTTTCCATATGTGGATCAGGCACCATAAAAGAATGGTTCTGATATAAGGACTCGATCTAGACTCTATTGGAGATGGGATTCTACAAAGATGGCTAAGATCTAAAGATAAAAATCACAATCAAAGTAGAAAATGATATTATCAGATCCGTTCTTACCCACCCAGTAGAATCTATTTTGCACTCATTAATTATACAGTTATCCATTGCAGTGTCTCCTAGTATAAATAATCTTTTTCTGCACTTATTAATACAGTTATCCATTGCGAAAACTCTAAATACTAATGATTACTACTACTCCCATACATGCAAGTACTTGATCAGTACTACATGGCTATGGGATGGAAAAACAACGAGGTGATGTTTTCCTTCAACACTTCATGTGGAAGTGTGAAACCATCTTTATACAAGTAGAGCAGCTCAACCATACGAACAAAGTTGACAGGACGTAACAGAACCGGCAATGGGACAGCCACGGCATTGGCGGGGGAGGCGGCGGCGGCGCCGTGATTGTTGGCGGCGGTAGTCATCCGTAGTTTCATGAATTCTTCATTCATATCTTTCCATGCCTCCACCACTCTTCTATTAAATTCATCATATTGCTTCATGTAGCATTCCACAGCAGAACAAACGTGTCATCTCTCTTGCTCAGACTTCAAAAATATTAAAATTTTGATTAGGAATTGGAAAGCTAAAGAAAGAAAGAAAATTAATTTGAACTTAATTTAATTACCTTGTGGGACTTCATATCATTCAAAAGCCTTCCAATTAAGTTTGAAGCCTTAACAAGCTTGTTAGATTCCTTCATTGCCCAATCAAAGACTTCCTTTGTCACAACATCTCCTCTCATGCCAACTAGGGAACTGACTATTATAAAGGAACATGCAATGCTGATTGATGCAGTTTGCACATACTCTTCAAATGTTGGAATATATCCATCATTAAACCATTTGGCCTGTTTAAAGTAGGTTCTAACCGGTATTTTCAACTGAAATAACATTAAAAACAAATGAACCCATATTGGTCATCATTAGAATTTTAAGTTTTTTTTTTTTTTAATCAAAAATAAACTTTTGTTTTATGTGTTTGTAAAATCTGATCATCTTCGTACCTTTAAAAAAAAATAAAAATGATCATCATTTAAAAGAGAAATAAATAAACAAAAGGATGAACCAGTATTAGAGTTATTGATGACACACCACTTCTTTTGCATAGTTAACACGATAAGATTGTCCATCCTTTCTCAGCTCCACCTCAAGCTCATTGTAAAAATCTAAAATTTTCGAATATATCACCTTCATGTATTCAGGGAGTCCATCCATGGCATTAAGGTCCCACCTGAAAATCACGCATCTCACAAAAATAAGTAAATTAAAATACACCCCTCACCGCAAAAAAATGGGGTTATGTGTGTGGGTGCAGGGAAGGCTAAACATACAACATTCCTCCTACCTAAAGATTTTTAAAGAACTTATATACCTCTTCTAAAGCTAATAGGGGGAAAAAAAAAAAGGATAAGGAGCATATATAGTCAAGTGAAGATATGGGCCTGTATCATCAAACCTTTCAATCGCATCAGTGAAGAGCTGAAGTTCTTGGAGGGTACCATATGCATCATAGGTATCATCAATAATGGTGATCAGGGCAGTAACTTTGGATACTATCTTTCTGCCAAGAG
>NC_056566.1:25211730-25243347 GCF_013358625.1 Macadamia integrifolia | reverse complement strand
TGCAAACCCGGCCCTGTTTTTAATTTGTTTTTATTCATATGTCTATTTCAAGTGGAGATGGTACTGTGTTACTACTAATCCCTTGATTCATATTTTTCATGCAACTTCTTACTCTGGGCCACGGAAGAAGCAAGAGCCCACTAAATAAGGAAAGTGACAAGACCTCCTACCCTAGTTAGTTTATTCGCGTTTAAAACGCGTTTAAAACGGCGTCCCGTTTTTTTGCCGTTTTAAACGCCGTTTGCCGAATTTTTCACAGAAATTCGGTAAAAAAGGGGAACGGGGCTATTGAAAGTTTTTTTGCCGTTTTAAACGCCGTCCCGTTTTTTTGACAGTAAAAAAACAGATTTTAAAAAATATAAACGTTTTAAAATAGAAACGTTTAAAACGGGGCTATTTTTTTTTATTGTTATCTAGGTATTTAGAGAATTATTATGCCAATTTATGTCTATATATTGCCCTTTTTTTGACACCGTATTATTTAAATATAAAAATTTAAAACACGTATCGTTCGTTTTTTATTTTTTCCCGTTTTTACCGTATTTGACCGTATTTTTGACCGTCCTGTTCACGTTTTGATCCGTTTAAAACATGCCCGTACCGAATAATGTTTTTTTGCCGTTCCCGTTTTAACTAACAGAGCCTCCTACACGTCTAAAGGTGGTATACATTGAGACTTTGAGCTTCAACAATTAAACCTACAGTAAATATAGATTAAGTTTTGATTTTGGTTTGAATTTACGTTTATAAGTGTATTTTATGTTTAATGGACTGAATTTAATGGACAAGGGAATGCTGCTCGCCCTCGCCTTCTATGCCAGACATAGTTGGGCGTAAAAATACCTAACGTGCGGGGCAATTAGGCCTTTCCACACCGAATTGGCAACATTCTTTCTCTTGAATGTAATAAATGTTTCAAGATAATGGGACTTGAAGGACACTTTGAATCATGTATTGTGTTGGTGCTTTCTTCTTCTTCTTCTCTCTCTCTCTCTCTTTTTGGTTGAGAGAAGATAGCTATTGTTTATGCCAAGAATGCTCTATATACTCGACTGGGCCACCACGGACTATGTTCAACAAGGTCAAAATACAATGTATAGGGACTATGCTAGCACTATTGCCCTAGATTTTGGAGCCTTCCCCCACCTGAGGCATAAAAGAAGCATTTTCTAGGGGATCCCGAAACCACCAGCCAGTCCGACCTAATTCATGATGAGAACACCAACTTCCTGGCAAGATGTCTATGGTTGAAAGTAAGGGAGTCAATCGACTCGGTTCCGGTTATTCGATTTGGTTCAGTTCTGAATGATGATACAGTGGACCAAAACCAAACCAAGAACCGACTCAATTCCGTATTTAGAAACTCAAGCCGATTCAACAGTTCAGTTTCAGTTCCAATTCGATTATGATATGCAATTTTAATTTGGTTTTGTACCTCGGTTTTAATTCGATTACGAAAACAGTTCTACTTTTGGACCATGACTGTGATGGACCAAAGGCCTTAATGGGCTTAAGTTATGGGCCTCATGACTATTGCTAACTCCAAAATTGTCTTAGAATGTAAATATGTGATGATAAATTGCAAAAAACACTTATCACTTAAAAAATCTCTCTTAACGATACTATGGTTTTTCAATTTTTTGGTTTTAAGTTCAATTCAGTTTGGTTTCTGGTTGAACCGTTCTTACACCCAAAATCGAAACTAAGCCTAACTGATGTCTATACTCACATACTCAAACCGAATTTGAACCGAATCAAATTGGTTCGGTTTGGTTTGATTTGGTTGGTTAATTTGGCTCGATTTTGAATTTGGTATTTGGTTTCTGTTTGAAATTGACACCCTTAGTTAAAAGCCACCGACATGTCAAGATCCAAATTCAAAATTGGTTCTTGGTTCCTAGTCATAGATCATGCTACCTCGATGGAGCCGATAGCCTCTCTCAAATTAGGAGCAAGGGATCTATTTTAGGTGGTTATTTAGAAGTGCGGTGACTGACTTGCGGAAATAGGGATTCCCAATCCTACTTGATACTGAACAACGCCAAGGGGGTGAATAAGCGAATGGAACCACCAGGTCAGGTTCACTCCTTTCTTGAGCTCAGTAACTAATAACCAAGGACGGTGGATGTAGTAAGGGGAAAGACCTTGATCCGAGAAGAGTGAACAGGATGATCTAGACCAATCAGTAACCAACCAATAGTGAGAGCTATGCGAGCAAGAGCACAAAAAAAAGGAAGAAAGGAGAAATGCCTCCACCAATCGATCTATTTACAAAATGGAAAAGTATGATTTCCTAGCAGGTAAAAGGCATGATTCACAAAGAAAGGAGAGTGCATCCATCATACCTTAGAAACTTGAAACCACTAGAGATCCACAACCGGCCCGAACCATTGATCTCCGCCACTAAGAACACTAGAAGCTCTCAGATTTTCATTAGCAAATAGGTAAGGGCTTCATCTCTCTCTCTCTCTCCAACTAAAAATTGCAATTTTAAAATAAAATAGTAAGAGAAGGTTTTTTTTTTTGGCTTTGGACATCATCAAGCCATGGTTAGGTGCCTACTTTGACCACATGGTAAATCGGGTTAGTCTCAAATTTTGGAGGTACGTAGACCAACCCTAAGGGGTCCCCTATTCATGTCAAGTTTTATTCCAAACAGAGTTGGCCATATGACAACTACAAATCATTGAAAAATCTTGAAATTTGACATGAATGTAAAATACTACTAAACAAGTGCATGAATATACACGGGGATTTGAATTTGATACATGATATATCTAAACCATTTAGTAGGTATTCAATGATTCAATGATAAAATTTACGTTTGATCTTATAATATTGCGGAATTAGGTATCCAACCAAAAAATAAAAAGTAAATAAACCAATTACCATATCTTGACTAGGAGCATGTGTGATGAAGTGATCACCCCAAATGCTAGGATGGAAATTAGCTAAAGGTCGATTGATCTTTGTGTTTGCATTTGGAGAGGCAACAAAAGAAGACCGGAGAGACATGCTAAAATTAAAGATAAAAACTGAAATGGATCAGAGGAACAGAATGATGGATTAGGTTTCGAAATAAGATGGAATTGAAGTGAGCGCAACTATGAAGGAACAATGTGACTCCTTTTATAGGTATATTGGCCTCTGGAATATTTTTCTACATACTTATCATGTTCCCATTGTTTTCAGGGAGGGGGAGGGACAGGTGTGAAAAAATCTTTCTTAAGAGGGTATTTTCTATTTACTTAGATTCTATTAGGGGTTGTAGCTACTTGATTACATCCAATTTTTCTTTTCAAATCTAAAGATTGAATTTTGAGCTGTGACCTTCGCAAATATTGATAGAACAGCATGTGTTTATAACCACATATATTATTATTATTATTATTATTATTTTGATAAGATGTAATGACAAAAGTTTAAGATTTTCATATAACCACATAGCTCTATGATGATATGCAGCAAGTATTTTTAACCATATGATTTTTTGATAAGATGTAGTGACGGAACTTTAGGCTTTGGATATAACCACATAGCTTTATGATGATATGCATCACTTCTTTATAATCATAAATATATATTCTTTTGTTTGGTAAGATGCAACGATAGAACTTTGAAATTTACGTACAATGATAGATCTCTGTGATGATGTACCATGGAATTGAAGAGGTTCCTCTCTCCTAATGAGTTCGGATCAGATCCTCGTACGAGAACTTTACTCACAATTCTCATACACTTTTCATATGATACGTGTCTTAGGCACCCCCCTCGAGATAATGCTATGTTATCTAATTTTTAATTCTTATTTATTAAAATATTAAATGAACTTTAAGTCGAACCACTACTTCTTCTTCTTCTATTAACACACAGCACCTCACCGCCCTTATTTCCTACTTCTCTTATCCTTGCACCTCCCCTTACCTACAACTCCCCCCCTACAACCCCACCCCACCCTACCCTACCCTCTCTTTTGTCTTCCCCCTCTGCAAATCCATCCAACTTAAAGTTTTATTTAATGATTTAATAAAATAAGAATTAAAAATTAGATAAAACTGTGAACTCAGGTTTTCATATGAGGACATTACTCGCAGGTGAGAGGAACCTCTTTTAAGTATGTCCCCACAAAGATCTATCTTTATACGCAAATTTCAAAGTTGTGTCATTACATCTTACAAGAAAAAAAAAAAAGAATCGTTATACTCAAATTTCATAGTTTCTGTCTTTATATTTGTGGTGACATATGTGGAAAAGAGGTTCCTGGCCACATCCTCTGTAGCCGCTGCACTGGTGCAATGAGCATCCGACAACTGAGAGTATTCGGACACACAGCCTCTTGGCCCCTCACCCTCACCGGCTCTCCCTCTTTTATGCAAGGATACTTTATTGGAATTGAAAACTGATTCGACCCCGTTTCTGTAGTTTTGATTGAGAGTATCGTTCTTGGACAAATCTTCTTTTGGATGTGTGATAAAAGCGTGTCCACCATGTGAACATTATGATAAACATGATAGATATGTAGCATTATCTTCACAAAGTAGGGGTAAGGCTGTGTACATTATGACCGTCCCCACATTTTATAGTGATGGAGACCTCATGTATTGAGTAGGCATTAGGAGGATAGGCGTGTCATCCGTTCGTCGAATGATAGGTGGTGATAACAATGGAAGGTAGGGTGTGCGTCATACAGAAGCGGTAGAAGTCATTTCAAAGGAGGGAAAGAGAGACAAATGGGCTATAGTGTGAAGCACATAGGTGGCATGCCCAGTTTTTTGCCTTATTATTTTACCATAGAGCATAATTAGAATAAATAAATAAATAAACTACCTTAGCGAAAGCTTGAAATTTATGAATTGAATGTCTGTGTTCAACAAGCACTAGTTTAGTGTAATGGTGGCAGTTTCAGATTGAAGAGTCAAGGTCCGAAAGAAAGAAGATAGTGAAATCAAATCCTGTGGAATTTGAGAACACTTAACCTAATGGTGACAGACTTCATTTCACTTTGATTTTTGGACATGTGGGTCTCACAAATGAAAGAATTGTTCAACTACCTAGTCTACCTTTAGCTAAATCAGTGCCCAAATCTAGTATTTGAAGAAGCTTGATTTGGAAATCATTTCAATTTGATTTTTGAACATGTGAGTCCCACAAATAAAAGAATTGTTCAACTACATAGTCTACCTCTAGCTAAATCAGTGCCCAAATGATGTTTAGTTCACAAAAATTGTTCTTGTATACTATTTGAAGGATAAGATTTTTAAAAATTATGAGACAATATTAAAAAAAAAAAAAAAATGCAATTAAAAACCGGTTGGCCCATTGCCGGTCTGACCTAGGTCAACCACATGTTGAACCATGTCAACAAGTGTTTGCATAATAAAAGAAGAATTACAAGAAGTCTAGTGCACGGTTGCACCCAAGACCTTCCAATGAAGCAAATGAGACCTTGGGAATCTGACACATAAACTGCAAATTCCAACAGCTTTGGCCCTATTCATACCAAGTTTCAAGGCCAGTCATGATCCCATCCGATTGATCCTTGCACATTAGCCAAGAAGCATCCCAAGTCGTAATTCAAAATTCCCAATAATGCAAAGTGAAATCAAGAGGAAAATCGCAACCCTACATTATTGAGGATACGATGACTTAAATTTTATCTGTGGTAAAAGTGGGCTGAGAGAGATATGAGGACGAACATTATAACCCTATTCTCCATTCATATTGAAGTAGGATCTTATCTCATCGATGACGTAGGCAATCTTGTCAAATCTTGTAAATCTATGTGCATTGTGTAATTACTTATGCTTATTTTTCTATTATTTTTTGCATCATTTTAGGGTAGCGTTTCCATACACACCAAACCCCAAAATTTGTTAAGAAATGGGAGACGAAGTTGATCTTGCCCCAAACCCATGTTGTTAACTGAAAAGGAAGACAAACACAGTAAAGTACTAGATTCAGGGCAATAAAATACTAGATTTAGAGTTCCTATCCGACTGTGTATTGTATGCTAGCGGTTCATGTGTGTATGACAACGTTCTTTCTTCCATGAGTAAAATCTAAGGGTTGATTTCATGTCCAATTGCGTAGCATACATTATCCTCCTTATGTCTATTTTCTTCTCCCACAATAGGGGTAGATATGTCATTAGAATGAAGAAGAGAGATAAACACAAGGAAGCGTTAAATACACAATGCTGCCGAACAAAGAATATTATCCCTTAAATTATTTACAGGGTAAAGAATGGTCTCTGATCACGCAATCCGGGGTTGGGGTTTCATTTTGCGAGAGGCTACGCAACCTGAGAGTTTTATTTTGCCATATTTAAACTTGGTTTGATGGACACAAAATTCCAACAATTTATGGGGAAAGTATATGATCTGAAGCATTCTCCAGTAATCGTCGTCGTGACCGCTGGTTGGAGAAGGGTTTTATTGCATAGGAAGGCATTGAAGGAGCACTGAGCCATGCTATCGTTGCTAGCAAGTGGAACGTTTCATGTCTGTTATCTTTCCTCATAATAAATGAAAGGGAATGGGACGTGACATGTTTTAAGAGGAGCATAAGAGAAAAATAATATCAATTCGTTGCACCTAACTATCACTGCAACTCCAAATAGAGCTTACAAATAAATGGATCTGGCTCCTCTCCAATTACTTGATCCTTCAACTCTCTTCCAACGATCGAAGGCCCTTGAATGAATCACTAGACAGGAGTTAGTGTTGAAGAGGATCTTTTTCCTGGATCCGGCTCCTCTCTTGAGCGTCCATCGCCCAAGTCTTGTCCATAGCTACCTGGACGAACGCCACTTGTCCAGGCAGTGATCCAACGGTTCTTGATGCCTCGTTTTCCATGCCTTTGTTAGTGTCTCGTTCTGCATGCCTTCTCTTAAAACGTTGGATCACTGCCTAAACACATGACGCTCGCCTAAATAACTATAGACCAACCTAAATGATGGCACTCAGGAGAAGAGTCGAATCCCTCTTTCCTAAAAGAATGCTCAATACTGGTCCCTTCGAAAGATTTTTGTGGATATGGGTGAGATTTGTGTGAGACTCCAATTGATGGTTGCGTCCAGCACTAATTGGTCTCCACTGGGAACCTCCAAGATAGATTGTTCTTGCTTTCCATGATTTTAAAATCACCTTAGAGCTTTTCATTTTTGTTTTCTTTAATTTCCAAAAGATTAATGTTCTGTGAAAGTTGTGCTCTTCCTTTATTTATTTGGTTTTCTTTGTTTTTCATCAATCTTCTTCTTCTTATTATTTTTTTCTCTGAACTACATAAGTTGGAATAAGCGCTTTAATTATTGTGGGTAGTGTAGAAACGCAACCCTAAAATGATACAAATAAATAAATAAATAAATAAAACAAGAACATACAATCACACAATGCACATAGATATACGAGGTTCAACAATATAAGATGAGATCTTGCGCACTATCAACGGATAATAGAATTACAATGCTAATCCTCACACCTCTCTCAACTTGATTATAGAGAAAGAAAAACCATATATATATATATATATATACTAGTAAAAATACATATGCACGTGGTGGTAGTCTCCTAATTAAACATTTTCTTAAGACAAGATTATTGGGTCAATCCATTTGAAGTAAGTTCTGAAAAGCTTGGTAAGCTGAATTTTCAAAGTTTGTATTTTTTAAAAACAAAATTAAACCTAATTATTCTGAATACAAGAGAGAAAATCCACAGACTAAATAGTGCAATTCCCATAATAGAAAGGAGATGGGAACATGAAACATAAAAAACATATGTCTCGTCTTCCTCTACGGAGGTCTTGAGAATTGCATCAATTTCACAAATAATTCTCTCATAGCATATAACAATAATACTAATAAACCATAATATTACAAACTATGGAGACTGTTTAAGAAAAAACTAATCTCTGATCAAGTCAAAGCAGCGTACGTGAAAATATGCTTGCTTTCTGCATCCTCTGGAGAATTTTCCATAATATAATGCAATAACTTCTCCACCTGAGCTTTATCTTGCAGATTAAATTAATTATATGAGATTAAATGAATTATACTACCTTGTGGATGTGGAGTATCTGAAATTGAGAAATGCAGTGCCAGTGATCCGAGAGAAAAAGAAGCTGAAGTTGAGAACTTTTGTGCTATTGTAATAGAAAAAGAAATAGGAATTTGAAATATTCTGAACAATTGTTGTAAAAGATAGAAAATTGAGAAATCGTGGGATATTGTAGTTGATTTTTTATCCTCTCTGTGGTATATATAAGGAAGGAGGAAGGATTCTATTGCATAAAAACTTGTAAAGTCGATGAAAGTTGATTGAAAGATACTGTTTTTATACAATAAATCTATCTATAATTATGTGACTATAATTTTGTGTCTATTTTTTTATCCCTTTAATATGTAATAATTTAATTAATGATTACTCCACCCCTTTCTCCTCCACGTTCAGAGAGATGAATGAGGGAAAGATAATTATAGAGAGAAAATACTCCTTCCTCCACATTTAGATTTTGTAAGGGATGGAATGAGAGATTTTAGGAGCCCTTTTTTTTTTTTTTTGGGTATATCTCTCTCTATACTTACCTTTTTAATGTCTCCATAATTATTTATTCCCTCTCTATTCTCCAAAATTCTCTCTATGGAGAACCTCCCTCCATTGTGCTCCACGTTTTTTTCCAAAGACAATGAGTGAGAGAGAGAGAGATTTAAGGAGGAATAATAGTGCATTTGTTTGGTTTATAATTATATGACTTTTTAATAGTTAATAATTATAATTATATGCCTTTTTAATACTCCACTCTCCCCCTTTCTCCTCCATGTTGAGAGAGAGAGAGAGAGAGAGAGGAATATTATATGCCTTTTTTTAATCCTTTTTAATATTTAATTAATTAATAATTATAATTAATTATTACTCTCTCCTTTCTCCCACACGTTTAGAGAGAGAGAGAGAGAGAGAGAGAAATAGAGAATTATGGAGAGTTTATTATTATTAACTTCTTTTTTTATTGGTATATCTCTCTCCATACTTGTTCATTCCATCCCGATTCACCATAATTCTCTCTATTTCTCTCTCCACTCTCCCCCTTTCTCCTTCACGTTTAGAGAGGGAGAGAGTGAGAATTATAGAGTTTATTATTATTATTTAATTTATCTTCCATTTTTAGGGGTGAGAGGATGAGTGGGTTTAGGTTTTGTAATTATATGCCTTTTTAATACTCCACTCTCTCCCTTTCTCCTCCACGTTTAGAGAGAGAGAGAGAGAGAAAGAATTATAGAGAGTTTATTATGATATTTGTTTCATATTCAATTTTGAGGGGATTTTGGTCATTTGGGAATTTTTTTGATAGATGTAAATGGTTTTTTGGTCATTTTGAAATAGTATACCAAAGACAGGGAGTACGTACTTTTATATAGTAGTATGATATATATATATAGTGAAACCCTGGGACTGGTATTTCTACTTAATTAGAAACAGCTTTTGGATACCTTTTCTTGTGATTTTTTATTTTACGAGGTGATAGGATGATGATTTGCACACTTCTATAGCTGGGTACAGGAAATACTTGATCAAACAACTTTCTTTTCCCTAATAATAATTAGGGAAAAAGAACTATGTTCAGGATCATATCTTGTGCCAACAGTCCCATGTGTGAAAAGATATTTCTACCCCTTATTTGAGGGTGGAGAGTGATAGACACGAGCAACGTTGGTGTAGGTCACGTTCCTGAACAAGAACACTTCCTTAATTAATAATAATAAGGGTGAAAGAACCCTACCGATCTGAAGTAGGATTTGCTAGATGTTCAGGCCAATGAGAGCACAAGCCGGAGCATCTTCATCTTACACAAGCAGGAATACTCCCCTTAAAAAAATACTAATGGATGAAATGGAGCACTACCTCACAATAATTCAAACACACAATGAGCAGCTGAGATGAATGACATGAAAGTTCCTCTTCTCAAATTTGAAACAATCCACTCATGGAGTCCTTACTGCTCCAACTCCAAGCCATAGGTAGTCTATTAGCTCTAGCTATCTTCTACCATCTCTGGCCTCTCTTTGCTAACAAGAGTAGTTCTAAGGTCAAAGAAGCCCCCGAACCCCTCGAGCATGGCCCATAATTGGCCATCTCCTTCAGTTAACATTCCCTGATCAACCCCTTTTTCGAACACTTGCAGCCATGGCTGACAAGCACGGACCAGCCTTCACCATCCACTTTAGTGTCTATCCAACACTTATCAGTTGGTGGTTCTTGAGCTACTCTCCAAAACCTGGCTTGAGTCCCTCAAGCATATCAGATATGCATAAATAGATACTTAGATCAAGGATCTATACAACAACAACAACAATAGGAATCAAATTAAGGTCGAAATGAATCGATTGTTTCGAGATCTAGTCATGAATATTATTCTCAAGATGATTGTGGGGACACGATATTTCAGCGTAGTCCATGGAGAGAACAAGGAAGAGTTGCAGAGGATCCAAGGGATCATGGATGATTTTGTGAAATTTGTAAGTGTTTCTGTTGCATCAGACGTGCCTCCTAGCTTTCTATCATGGTTGGATTGGGATGGGCAACAAAGGGCAATGAAGAGAATTGCTAAGGAGATGGATGTGCTAGTTGAGAGCCGACTCCAAGAGCATTGACAAAAGAGGCTATCTGGGAAGGTTGGTGATGATGAGCAAGACTTCATTGATGTGATGCTTTCAATTCTTGAAGATGATCCTCAATTACACGACTATGATCGTGATTCAGTAGTGAAAGCAAACGTATTGGTGAGTACCTTTTTTTTTGGGGGGGGGTTGAATTCGGCTTTTCTGTACCACGCTACATCGTGTAGCACAGATCCAAGGGCTGGGAGGTCGTGCAACAGAGGATGTCCATCCGTGAGGGGGTATGGTAGTGTTGTTTCTTTCTCAACATCACTTGGGGATGCATGTAGAAACCGTCCCAACCCTTCGATGGTTCTTGGAGGATCAAGTCATTGGAGAGTAGTCAAATCTGTTATTATGCCTATAGGGTTTTTTACCCATTTTATATTCATCTCTATTTGATTGGGGGAGGGCCATACTCGTGCATGAGGCTCTCGACATTGTGGGACCTAGGGAGGGTTGTATGTAATTTTATCGTTGCACCAAGTTCCGCCCTTGATGGCATTTTTGTAATTGTATACAAACTTTGAATCAAAGTTTAAGCAGTTTTCCTTCATTACTTTGGACTAAAATTTGTCCATGGAGATATATGTGGTATCGTGGTTCTCTATCACTAACTCATGTACTACCAAATGGTAAATAGTGAAATGTTATACTTCACAGATCCGGCTCCCCTCCATAGGGCACAATCGCCCTTCGAGCGACCAAAGTGGTGGGCCCATTTTGGAAAAAAAGCACTAATTGGGAGTAAATTGATATTTATTTTTCAGATTTTGGTTGTAGGTGGCACATATACCACATCAGTGTGCCTTTCATGGGTTCTCTCTCCATTACTAAACCACAAGAAAGTCTTAACAAAGGCTAAAGATGAATAGGACTTCCATGTTGGGAAGGATAGGAATGTGGAAGAAAAAGACATTAATAAGCTTATGTATCTCCAAGCAATAATCAAGGAAACACTTCGTCTATACCCTTCAGGGCCACTCTTAATTCCCCATTAAGCCATTGAACACGTGTGATAGTGAATGCTTGGAAGATACATAGAGACCCACACGTATGGTCAAATCCTTTGGAATTCCAGCGAGAGATTCCTTACAAGCCAATCTAAAGTAGATATACAAGGGAAAAGCTTTGAGTTGATTCCTTTCGGGTCAGGTAGAAGATCGTGCCCGGGGATCTTGTTTGCCCTACAGACCTTGACCATGAACATTGCCCACTTGCTTCATGGGTTCAATCTGCAAGCACCCTTAGATCAACCTATGCATCTAACTGAGGGCAATGGTATAACAATGCCCAAGAAATTCCCTTTGGAAATCCTCCTTAGCCCTCGAGTTCCTTCCCGTCCCTATAAATAAGAAAGGAGTGTTGTTTTATAGTTGTCCTTATTGGCAACTAGGCCACTTGGCGATGATGACGTGGCCAGTTTGGGTGACATGGATGGAAATGATGAAATGACATTGTCCAATGTCACCGATGAGATAACAGATCCGCTTGGTATGTATGGAATGGTTTGATACATCCTTAGTATGTGGTGCGGGTTTCTGGGTCAAAACTGGCAAAATTGGCCTATTTACGCTCGGGGGCATTTTCAATAGTGAAAATGATATTTTTTGAAGATCATTTCTCTATGAAAAATATAGATTGTAATTTATCTAGTCCAGTGCATCCAATTTTGTCGCATTCTGATACTGTATGAAGAAGTTACAATATTTGTGGTAGTAGAGGGCAATTTCGACATTGAAGATGAATTTTTTAAAGTGTTCTCCATGTAACGATACAAAAAAAATTCGATCTTTCCAACGGTTCTAATTTCATCGCATTCCGTTTCCGTATGAAAAAAATGCATCATTGAAAAGGTCTAGGGGCATTTTAATCTTTTTATATGACAAAGTCAGATGATTAGGTCTTCTGGAAAGTCATGGAGCGTCCAGTCACGGTTCCAACGCACTTCATTTCATCTCAATCGGATATCGTATGAAAAAGTTATAAGTGTTTTCGTGAAACCAATTAGTGATTTATGAAAAAGCACTAATTAGTGCTTTATGAAAAAGCAACATACACATGTGATATGTCAGTACCAGCCAATCCGTGGTCGACAACGCGTCTGACGATGTCAACGCCTATGTCATGATGACGTCATCTTTGACTTTTAAGATTCAAATCTAATGGTTTAAATCGATTGTCCGTTGGTTTAATCGGACGGTTCATATTAAGAGATACCTTTTGATGAGATCTACGGCCAGATGTGTGCCTCTGTTGCGTGTGCCGCCGGTGTAGCCTACACCACTCCTACGAAGATTCTATTTCAGGATATCTCATTGCTCCAACTTCAAATGGTCATATCTCCCTCATTTTAACTCGGATTTGGGTGAATCAAGTTGCTACTTCTTTGTTTCTTCAAGCCCTACAGTATGACAGCAAGAAAAATGAGTTTTAAGTGAAGAAAGACTATGGTTTTGGTATGAGAAGTTTCACTCTTGATGGTTGATCATTGAATGAGGCTTATTGCTTGATAGAAAGTGTCTTTACTCCATTAAAGTGGGCTTGAGAAGGTAGTTGAGTGTTCTTGATGTTTCATTAATCAAAAGCTAAGAGAAAAGAGAAAAGAAGATAGTGTTTTTCTATTTGTGCTTTAAAGTGCAAGAGGACAAGGAAGAAGACTTGTGAGATGCCATGGCAATGTTGAGCTTACTTGAAGATTAAAGTCTCCTACTCTAGAGGGGAGTTGAGGATTTCAGTGTGTAGAGACTATGCTCTGAGACAACTCTGCTAACAACAGACAAGGGCTGTGAGATTTTTTAACCCTATAATTTACATTATATGCATGTATGATAATATGTATGTATGTTAGGGTTAATTGTAGATGAATGTTAACATGCTAGGTTAGTTGTGGATGAACTGTAACCATGCTAGCTAGTTGTGGATGTATTTGATAGGCAAGGCTTAACTGTAGGGCATTGATATAAGCTCAAATTTATTGTATTCTTTATTGAGTGTTTAGTGGGTGCTAAGCACCAGGAGTCGGTGCTCCTGTGTAGTGGGTGCTACACATTGTACCGGCATTATGAGTACCATCTCAGCTTCGGCTTAAGAAAATTGGGTGTGGGTACTCCCAACTGTGGGTGCAGTCAAAAGTAGTGTGTTGAGTAGGTACGAAACCTTTACAAGAACTACTCCGGGGATGTAAGCAAATTTTCGAACCTCGTAAAAATCCTGTGTTGTGGGTGCTTATTGTTTTCATTTTATATTGAAGTGCGTGGAATGTGGAATGGGTATATACACTTAGAAGTACCTATGAGAGGCTGAGTGTGTATGCGACTGTGTGCAAACAGGGACAGGTATTTCAAGTTTTTCTTGGTCAGACATCGTACAGGTTTTTGGGGATCGGAATTGGACTCACTGATTCACCCCCCTCTCAGTGACTACCGGGTTACAACAAGGAGTTCATCCTCACCATTATAGGGTTCACAAACCTTTATAGGGTTTTATTATGTTCCCAAAATACACTCCTAATGCCTTCTCCCACCTCTCACACCCCCACGGTGAACAAGTGGAATGGAACAACCTATAAGGTTAAAAATGTGTCATTTGATTCTCAATGAAGGTTGGCAATCTTCTTTTTAGTAGGAACTTATTGTGATTGTAAGACCTTTCATTCCCTAAGAGGATGAATAAATTTAGCTCCATGGGCCATTTTTCATAAATAGATTAACAAGATAATTTAGGTTGTGTTTTGATACGGCCAAGTTGATTGCTCAACAGGGTAAGGACACGTGCAGCCCACCTGATGGAGGCCGCAAGGATTCTTACCACGCCAACCGCGTGAAGAGAATATTCCCCTCGAAGGGGATAGGATGTATCCGGGTAGGACTCCAAAAGGAAAGGAGGCGGACCCGAGGAGGGCTCCTCCAAGAAGAAGAGAAACCCTAAACCCTAAGGACTATAAGAGAGGGCCCGAGAGGAGAAAAGAAGGTAAGTAAAAAGACCCACACCATTACTCCTGGAAAGAACTATGCAGCCGATCTCTAACTTGGGCGTCGGAGGATTAATCCCAGAGAAACCTCCGGGCCTCTGCCTTTTGTGCTTGTGTAGGATCAGCTCATATGGATTTTCGACAGCAACAGATTGGCGCCGTCTGTGGGAACGATAGTAATGGTGGGGAGAACCTACAATCGTAAGAAGACTAGAGCAGCGTTGAACATAAACATGGGGGAGGAACCTTCAGGAGGGCTCCCTCCCTCGACGAAAATCAGAGAAGAACGGGGAAACGAAGATCGGGAAGGTTCCGCGAGGGACCAGCGTTGGGCTGGATATTCGGTGCGCGGAGATAGTCATCCTCCACCCCCTCTTAGAGCGCAGGAATATATGACAAGGGAGCAGTTCAAAGCCCTCCAGGAGAAATATGACTGAATGGCCGAGGCAATGAAGGAGGTCTCCAAAGCTGTCTCTCAGAAGACTGGCGGAGCACCGCGAGGCCCCCATATCCAGCCCGAGCGAGTTCGAGACGAGGACCAGAGCAGTACAGGATCGATAAGGTCCGGTCATAATATCCAAAATCGAGCAATGAGGGAAAGTCCCGCACCCAGAGAAAGAGCGCGACGTGCCACTGGGGCCAGGCATGGGGAACCACACCAAAGAGACGAACAAAGGCACGAGGACTCGGGGTTGAAGAAGATGATCATGGACCTGAAACACGAGATCAGGAAGGTGGCAGAAAACCAGACGAGAGCTCACGAACCAGACCTCACTAATGACACGACTCTAGCTGATGAGGTCATGAGGGACCCGCTCCAGGTCAGCTTTCGCCTGCCAAAGTATGACACCAACGACGGGTCTGGGGACCCCGTCGATCATCTAGAAGGCTTCAAGGTTGCTATGCAGTTCCATCAAGTCTCAGAAAATATCATGTGTCGCACCCTGCCATTGACGTTCAGAGGAGCGGCAAGGCTATGGTATAACCGTTGCCGACGAAGTCGATCCACAGCTTCAACGATTTAAGTTACTTCTTCATGAAGGGATTCTCCAGTAGCCAACCCCTTCAGAAGACCATGTTGAACTTGACCAACGTCAAGCAACATGAAGGAGAATCACTGCGAAACTACATGAAGCGCTTCCAACAAGAGAAGATTACGATAAGAGGACTGGACCAGAAAGAAGAGTTCACAACCCTGCTGGGAGGTGTCAAGGATAAGGAGCTGAAAAGGTCTTTGGCGAAGCATACACCAAGGAACCTAGCTGAGTTGAGGGCCCGGTGTGATAAGTACATCCAGATGGAAGAAACCCTCCAAGCCAATGAAGAAGGTGAGGAGAAGACGTGAAGGAAGAGGATCTCTGGAGCCGAGGACAAACCTTCCTAAGAAGGCAAAAGACGGAAGTCCGAACGTGGTCGGGCAACCAGTCCACCGAAAAAGTTTGAGAGATACGCACCCCTGAACCAGAAACGAACGGATGTGCTAATGCAGATAAAGGACTCCTCGGATGCCAGAGCCATGAAGTGGCCAGGGAAAATGGGACGACACCCTGAGAGACGTAATATGGACAAATATTGCCACTTCCATAGGGACCACGGCCATGACACTAAAGATTGTTGGCATCTAAAAGGGGAAATAGAAGCAATAATCCGAAGAGGATATCTAGGCCGATTCGTAGACCGCTAGAAGGAGGATGCCCAAGACGGTAATGACCACAGGGATAACCACGGTAGAGATGGCAAAGTCCACCATGAAAGAAGGGAACCGGCCCGCAAAGGCAATCAGGAACGACGAGGGGACCAGACAACCGAGGAAGCTGACCATCACCTCCGAGATGAACATAAAATCCTAACTAGGGTCATAATGACTTTGTGGAGGCTTAGCCATTGGAGAAAGTTCAGTCTCTTCCAGGAAAGCAAAAGCATATGCGAGAAGCGTATATATGGTTGAATGGTCGAACAAGAAGGGGAGGATGGGGACGGTTATTTCCTTCTCAGATGACGACCTAGAAGGAGTGCACAAGCCACACGACGATGCCCTAGTAATCACCATGACCATAGCCGATTGCAAAGTAAAAAGGATCTTGGTGGATAACGGTAGTTCAGCTGATATCCTATTCCATGAGGCTTTCCAAAAAATAGGCCTAGATGGGGGAAAGCTGAAGAAGGTCGAACACCCATTGCAGGGCTTCTCCGGTGCCCTGGTCAAAGTGGAGGGATCGATCGAGTTACCAGTAAGAGCCAGCACCGGAGACCGCCAAGTGACGGTAATGATCAACTTCCCGGTAGTAGGCATTACTTCGGCGTATAACGCCATACTAAGGAGAGTTGGTTTAAACCTGCTAAAGGCTGTCGTCTCCACTCCACACCTCAAGATGAAGTTCCCAACCAAGAACGGTGTCGGTGAATGTCGAGGAGATCAGGAGGCATCCCGGAGGTGCTACACCACCACCTTATGGGGAAAAGAAAAGGTGGGTGAGGCGCTCCCAATAGAAGATCTGTGCGACAACACCAGTTATCAAAGGGGGGAACCGACTGAGGAGCTGATACAGGTTGAAGCCGAAGAGGGGGATAACACTCGCCAATTCCAGGTCGGGACTACAATGCCAAGGCAATAACGAGAAAAACTCATCTCATTCCTTCGAAACAACTCTGACGTCTTCGCCTGGAATAGACCGAGAAGTAAAAGAGCACCATCTGAGTGTCAACCCAACTAAGAAGCCAGTACAGCATAAGAAGAGGACCTTCCTTATTGTCGAAGGACACCACCTCGGTTGGGAGCTCAGGCAAAGGCCGAGCCGACCTGACCAAAGGTCCTCACCTTGATTGGGGGCTTAGGAAAATGCTGAGTCAACCTGACCGAAGGTCAACACCTCGGTTGGGAGCTCAGGAAAAGGTCGAGCCGACCTGACCGAAGGTCCTTACCTCGGTTGGGAGCTTAGGCCAAGGCCGAGCAGACCTGACCGAAGGCCATCACCTCGGTTGGGGGCTCAGGCCAAGGCTGAGCAAACCTGATCGAAGGCCATCACCTCGGTTGGGGGCTCAGGCTAAAGCCGAGCTGACCTGAACGAAGGTCACCACCTCGGTTGGGAGCTTCGATTAAGGCCGAGCTGACTTGACCTGACCGAAGGTCACCGCCTTAGTAGGGGGCTCTGGCTAAGGCCGAGCTGACCTTACCGAAGGTCCCCACCTCGGTTGGGAGCTTCGGCTAAGGCCGAGCTGATCTGATCGAAGGTCACACCTCAGTTGGGGGCTCAGGCAAGGGCTGAGTGGGCCTGATCGAAGGTCTTGGTCGCGGGTGGCACGAAAGCCGATGTCGTAAGAATAAGGCCTAGGCGACACATGGATGGGAAAGAAAGTGATGAAAAACTTGATTACTCCCGCAGGAAGAGCCTCCTGATAGGAGTAAGGGAGCTACTGATACGGCCAAGTTGATTGCCCAACAGGGTAAGAACACGTGCCGCCCACCTGATGGAGACCGCAAGGATTCTTACCACGCCAACCGCGTGAAGAGAATATTCCCCTCGAAGGGGATAAGACGTATCCGGGTAGGACTCGAAAAGGAAAGGAGGCAGACCCGAGGAGGACTCCTCTAAGAAGAAGAGAAACCCTAAACCCTAAGGACTATAAGAGAGGGCCCGAGAGGAGGAAAGAAGGTAAGTAAAAAGACTCACACCATTACTCCTGGAGAGAACTGTGTGGCCGATCTCTAACTTGGGCGTCGGAGGATTAATCCCGGAGAAACCTCCGGGCCTCTGCCTTCTGTGCTTGTGTAGGATCAGCTCATATGGATTTTCGGCAGCAACATGTTTATAATTACATGATTAAGGCCCAATTAAATATAACTCTGCCACTTTATTGTTGCATGCCTTTACCAAGAGAATGCTTGAATCGATCTCAATTCAATTTTGAAGTTTCATTATAAAATTTATGTAAAAGTAGTTAAGCAAGAAATCATAAGTTTTAGGTCCGAGAGGGCGAGAATTATGCAGCCTTGCCTCGAGAATGTAAAAAGACTATTTCGATTACTTAACTATCAGGTCGCAACATTTGTACCTTTACCAGACATATCATATCCATATTATGTAGACATGAACTAAGGATAGATTCATTAAACAATTAAAGATCAAGTGTTTGTATACATGTATGAACACGAGAGGCTATAACTTCTAAACCCTCATGAAATTTATTAAACAAGGATTCCCTATGCGGGTTAAATGGGTTGTGTCCTCTTCTTGCTTAGCTTCAGTGATCAGTGAGCCGAATTCCATTTCAGGGTCATCTCCGAAGTCGAAAGGTTCAAGCCACATGTTCTCTTTCTTGGCATTTGCTGCAATTGATCTTCTAAACGTAAGTGTCAGGGGTGAACATGGCCGGGCCCTGGTTGGGCTAGGTTTCTTAAAAACCCTAGCCCAATCTTAGGTCCTTAAAACTCAACCTAAGCCCAACTCTATCTTGCTAGGCTTAAGGGTCCCAATACTCTCCCTTACGTGCAGGACTCTTATGGCTCTGTCTTCATGGATTGAGTAAGGAATACATCATCGATAGAAGCCCAACGTATCCACTTTGATAGAATGTTAAGGCTTCCATCTTAAACCACACTACAAGAAAAATGGTCAATTGTTACACTTTTTTTGCTACGGGAAATAAATCCCGTAATAATTGATAACATATATTACGGTAATATTTTTCCGTAATATATAGTTTAGTATATGCTACGGTAAAAAAATTTCCTAGTATATAGTTGTATATACTACAGTAATATTTTCCCGTAGTATATACTTTACTATATATTACGGTAACATTTTCCCGTAGTATATATTTAGTATATACTGCAGTAACATTTTCCTGTAGTATATAGTTAAGTATATACTATGGTAATAATTTCCTGTAGTATTAAGAGATCCGTGTATATACTTAGGCATATACTATGGTCTACAGATTTCCGTAGCATATGATTAAAAATAAGCTTTTAATGGGATTATATACGACAGGTTTTTGTTCTGTAGTATTTAATGAGATTATATACGATGGGTTTTACGTTCCGTAGTATTTAATCGGATTAGATACTACGGTGTTTTTTTCTGTAGTATTTGATCAATTACTTATGGGATAAGGTTGGGTATGCCGCCGATATCAAGTATGATAGCATCCATTGTGTCTATCTCTTTCTTCCCTTTTTCTGAAATGACCCTCATATCCTTCCTGAATGATACTCCATCATGTGTTCCTATTGGTGCTATCCGTTAGCATACTTGATATCGGCGGCATACCTATCCATAGTCCGATTCTTTTCAGCGAAACTATTCCCACTGAAAAATCAAATAGAGGGAGGATTTCTTTCTCACGACCAAAACCTCACTGCTCTACACGTCTCTTGACCTTCTCAATCCATCGAGGGTTTGTATTCTCCGCTCGGCTGCTGTTGCAAGTCCTTCATCTGCTGTTATCGGTTGTTGTTGCTTAAAAGTTACAGGTATTCTATGGATTTTTCTATTTGATCGTGATGCTCTATTCTTTGGTTTGATTATTGCTCTTTTTAAATGAAGAACGATTTGCACAATTGTTACTCTTCTCTATCTCTCTCTCGATTCTACCCTAGCATGTAAGCTATGCTGTCTCTCGATTTTGCCCTTCATTCTGCCCTAGCATGTAAGAAGAGATGAGGATGTCTGCTATGATCCCAGTGCCTCATCGATTCTGCTATCTCTCTCTTAATTCTTCCTTAGCCCCAGTTGAGGGTCTTGCTGCCTTAGAATGCTGGGTTCTCTATGTTTTGGGTTTAAAACCAGAAGGTTAGCTATCATTTTCCATAATTTTATTCCCTGTAACTTGCTCGGATCCTCTTAGTTAGAAAAATTTTCCCTGCCATGTGGGTACCTTGGTTGTTCTGTGATTGGTGGTCGCTGCTGCAATATTGGGATTCTCATCCGTTGCATTGTTTGTCCACGAGTACTACCCCTAGACATCAATGTTCTTTTGGGATTTGGGGAAGTATGTGAATCAAGTTCGACCATTGGTATGATCCACAAGTGGAACTGAGATAATCAGTTTCCCCATTGTTGCTTCAAACACACCACACAATGGACACTATTGTACCTTACTCCTTATCTGGTGACTATAGAACCCATCTCTGCTATGTCTCTGCTAGGAAATATGTTGGGGTACTACAGTTATCCTCTCAAGGTATGTATATGTCCTAGTTCTGCTGCATGTATAATGGAGGACCAGTCCTCTTTCCAGCATATTAGTTTGGCAATCTTTGATCTGTAGTTCTGCTGCATGTATAATGGAGGACCAGTCCTCTTTCCAGCATATTAGTTTGGCAATCTTTGATCTGTATGTTGAACTCTGTATCTTGCTGTTCATATTATAATGATAGTCATTTCCCCCTGAAAACGAACTTAAATATAATATCTTTTTCATCTGCATATCTTTTTTCTCTATCCTGATTCAGACCATGATGTTGTGTTCTTTCATTTTCAGTTTTTTATCCCATTTAATAATTTTCAGTTTGATCTTGTTTAAAAATTTCTAGTTTTTTGTTGTTGAACTATCGTTGGTTTTTGCTGATCGACCTGGTTCCTTAACTGGGTTGAATGGTTCAATCTGTTAAGGATGACATTGGTAGATGAATGTTAGGACCATTGATTGGTTTCAGGTTTCAAATTGTTGTGTTCTATGTTGAAATCTAGTTTCATAATTTTTGTTAATTATCCATAGAAGCAGTCCTTAGAGGGCAGGCGTCAGTGCAATGGTGAGGTTGCTTCATTACCCTCTCCGCGAAGCGGGGGTAAGGTTGCATACATTGTGACCTCCCCAATCCCCCGCAGTGGCAGGAGCCTCCTGCGATGCCCTTTTAATCCATAGAAGCAATTCTTGTGACATTGAATAAAATGTTACATGTCATGCTTATGTTTCACAAATATGAATTTAGTTGGGTTGGTGACATGAATTTTAATGTGCAGTGGATATTCTTTGGCTTCTACTGAACCTCTTGGGCTTGTTCTAATTTTCTCTGCTTGGAACTTCCCCCTCAGTGAGTTGTTACTTTGGCTTTTCCATGTTCTAGGTAGAGCTCAGTGGTAGCAGAAGTTAATGCTCATAAGGTGTTTGTAGGTAGGAGTGTCACTGGAACCATTGATAAGAGCCATATCAGCAGGGTGTACAGCAGTTATAAAGCCTTCTGCTAATGATATTGAAACAGAAGGGAAGGATGGAGGCATAGAGATTGATTCTGCATTGGAAAAGAACAGCGGCCGAGATGCATTTGAACTAGATGAGGATATGAACCTAGATGCAGAACTTACATCCATATCTGTAGACCTGGATTTGAATTTTTAATTTGATAGTGCCAATGATCTGGAAAATGATAATGAGAAAGAAGGGAAGGCTGGAGGCATAGACAGTGATTCTGCAGTGGAAAAGGATAGAGGCCCAGATGATGCTTTTGAACTAGATGAACAGCTTTCACCTATGAAAGTTTCAAACCTAGATACTAATTTCAAATTGGAGGGTGTCAATGGTTCAGAAAATGGTCTTACACTAGAAATGAGTGGAGAAGAACACAAGTTTTCTCTTGAGCACTTTGTAAAATCCATCAAATGGCCAATTGGCTTGAAGTGAGGTAGCTTCTTGTGGCTCTTATACATGATAGTTGAATCACCCACAACCGATGTGGAACTACCTCAAGGCACAATCCAACTCTATTGGGTTCATGCCAACCCAACCTGGCCCTTATTGACCATGGCAGTGTCGAGTTGACCCTAATTGACCCTGATTTTGCCCGGGTTTGAGTTAACCATGATTGCCCTTGTTTTTTCCATTTGTGTTCTATACATTAATAATAATAATAATAAATAAATAAATGAATAAATAAAACAATAGAGTGAGTGAGAGAGACAGGGGGAAATTAGAGAGAAAACTCTCATCACACTTAGTTTGTAAATTGTATTATGCGCGTCTTGTGGGCAATTAAGTTTGGTTACAGATTATCCCTTATCTAAAAATTAGGTTGAAATCCGGATCGGGTTGGGCCTAGGCCTCAACCCAGGCCCAGCCAGCCAGCACTACCCTAACCCGCCCTTAGGATTAAAAAATCTTAGCCCAAGCCTTGTTTAGGCTAAGGGCAGGTTTGGGCTGTCATGGCCAAATGTTCACCCCTAATAAGCATTATCCGATGGGTTAAAGGAGAGGAACACTCTAGTTGCACAACCCTTGCACCAATGGGAGGTTAATGAGGGGGTACAATTAAGCATCAACAAGGGGGTGGGGTATTTGTGTTTCACAGGGGTGGGGGCATCACTTCGCCCCTCGTGTGTTTGGTTGCAAGGGTTACGTGACCAGAATGTATTTAGTTGAGGTATACCACATGTTATTTGACAAACAAAGCATTGCGATGCTCCCACGTTTGGATTTTGCTTCTGCTATTGTTGTGGCTGATGTAGTTGTCAACATTGACATTGAAGCAAGACTAAAATGCCAGATCCTCAGATAATCGTCTTCATGGCCACTGGTTGGAGAAGGGTTTTACTACTTAAGAATGCATCGAAGGAGCATCAAGCCATGCTATCATCACTAGCAATTGGAGTAGAAGGTCAAGTGTTTAGAGAAAAGAAAAAAAGGGTGGGGAGAGGAGAATATAAGACTTGTACGGGTCACCAAGTTTTGAAAACGATGATTCGAATAAGAAAAACCTAACCTTTTTTTCAACAATGGTTTGATAAAGAAAAGGAAAATAGAAAAAAGAGAACGATGAATCACTCATTTTCCTAAGTCATCAAGGTATCAAGTATAAGGCCCGTCATATAAGTGAACAAATATCTACTAATTGATTTTATCGACCCATTTGGAAAAAATTATTGTCCATAATAATAACATAAGAGTTGGGCATGTGGGCCTTATTTGACTTTCATTTGAATCAAAATGATTTTTTTTTTGGGTGTGTGTGTAAAGGAATTATACTTTCTCACTTAAGAAGCTGGAGATTTTATAGACTTGTCCCCGGATCAAGGATTTTAAACTTGGAATTAGGGTTGAATCGTTGTTTCCGGATTTAGATTCCATTCGGATTAGAATTGATCCCTAAAATCTTAGAATGGGCTTTCTCATATATGAAACCTAGTGATTTGATTTCAAAAACCCTAAAATTGAAAACTACAAGTATCCAGATTCACTTCAGTATCAGAATTAGATGTGACTAGTTTCAAATCGAATCGACTTATTCAATCGATCTAATTTTAACTTTTTTGAAACCATGACTTGGACAACAAGGGGCTAGCGGTGTCTAAAGTTGACCCCTACCAGTAAGCTTGAATTAAACCGACCGATTGAAGTTTCAACTGATTATTAAATGTGTTGAGCTCAAACACTAACAGATTAACAACCAAACGTTTTTTATGCAAGGCAACAACTTGATAGTCTCCAAGTCAAGAATCAGTGTTGCTTCGATCATTGTGATGTTTCAAACCAGCAATAACATTATAAGTATTCGAAAAAGACCAACTAGATTTTCTTCATCGTTAGGGGATGAAGATGAGGCTAAACAGATTAATTGACTGTTTATAGCCCAATAAGCCCTGATTATCCCAAGTACGATTTAATAACTAATCAGGATGAAGATGAGGCTAAACTTTTAGAGGGTTTCTCATGTGTTTGGGTGCAAGGGTCGCGTGGTCAAGAAGCATTGTTTTGCCTATTATTTAGACAAGATTTGATGGACATAAAATTCCACACACCTTATGTGGGGAGTATCTAATTGAAGCATACCACATGTCATTAGACAAACATAGCATTGTGATGCTCCCACCTAACTTTTGTTTCAACAATGCTTTGATAGGGAAAAGGAAAATAGAAAAGATAGAAAAAAGAGAATGATGAATCACTCTTATGAATATTTTTCTGTTACCAGGGTATAAGTTATATGGCCCGGCCTGTAGTGGACAAATATCTGCTAATGGACCCATTTAATTTTTTGGTTGCTCCAAGATCACTTCCCGCTAAATACAGGCAAAAATTACTGTCCATTATAATTAAGTGTTGGGCCTGTGGGCCTTATTTGACTTCCATTTGAATCAAAATGAATTAGTCTTTGATTCTCACTCAACAAGGTGGAAACTACTTTACAAGCTTGTCCTCAGATCAAGGATTTTAAACTCGGAATCAGGGTTGAATTGGTGTTTCTGATTTCGATTTCATTCGGATTGGAATTGACTCAAAAGCCCTAGAATTAGCTTCTCGTATCTGAAACCTAGTGATTTAATTTCAAAAAACCCTAATCGGTAATTATGAGTGTTCAGATTCATTTCATAATCACAATTGGATGTGGCTTGTTTTGAATCAAGATTTCAATTTTTTGAAATCATGACCTGGACAACAAGGGACTAGTGGTGTCTAAAGTTGACCCTTACCAGTAAGCTCGATCTAAATTGACCGATTAAAGTCTCGACTGATTGTTAAATGTGTTGAGTTCAAGCACTAATTGATTAATAATCAAACGTTTTTTATGCAAGGTAGCAGCTTGATGGTCTCCCAGTCAGGAATTGGTGCTGCTTCGATTGTTGTGGTGTTTCAAACTAACAATAATATTATTAGTCTTAAAAAAAAAAAGCAACTAGATTTTCTTGGTCTTTACGGGATGAAGATGAGGCTAAAGTACTAAGCAACTTAAATTGACTGTTTATAGCCCGATAAGCCCTGATTATTCTGATTACAATTTAATAACTAAATCCACCGAATAAAAACATGTTCATGCTTTCCTATACTCGACTCGATTAATTAAATAAACGAAAATAGTGAAAAGTCTTAAATTGGAAGGAACTTATTAGACCATGATTGAGACCAGCATGTTGACAGCCAATTCCCAAATTTAAGGGTATTTCAGTAATTCGACAGGGGAATATTCTCTATATATGATTTGAGCCCAAATGACCAGAATAACCTTGAGAGTGAGCATCTCCCTCCTCCCTACGGTGACTACTGAACACTTTGCACCCGTTAATCACATATCCAGATTCTTGGAAAATGTCATTATCATATTAGCCCATTAATAATTGCATCTCACTGCACGACCTTCCTAACTTTATTTTCTCTCTCTTCTTTTAGTCTTCGTCTTCACGATTTCGGGCCACCGGCCACCACCTAATTTTCTCTCTCCTCTCTCTCTCTCTCTGTCTCTACCCACCAGCTGTTGTCAACCGTCGACGGAGCTGTCAATCGTGTCCCCTCCCCCGACAAGCTCGCTTCAACCACTCCATCCACCTCTTTCTAGGTTAGGGTTCCTATCCTTTCCGGAATGGAGCTTCCACAATCCTCACAACCACCACCATCACAGGCGGCGATTGCAGACCTTCCGCCATCAGTCTCGTTTCCCATGGAGATCCCTCATGTATCGGAGGAAGTCTCCACTACATGGGAATGGGGAAGTCTTCTGGATTTCACCGTCGATGATCAACTTCTTGTGTCTTGGGATTCCGAAACACACCCGATCGCTCCGGTTCCGGAATTCGTTTCCGAGCCGCCGTCGAACAGTGGATCGGATAGTGCTGCTGATCGGGTTAGGAAGAGGGACCCTCGTTTGACGTGTTCGAATTTCTTGGCTGGGCGAATTCCTTGTTCGTGCCCTGAGGAAGATGAGAAGGACGAGGAAGAAGCTGCTGTGGGGAATAAACGTACGAGGACCTATGCAGTGGGGACTGCACGATGTCAGGTTCCTGGTTGCGAGACCGATATTAGTGAACTCAAAGGGTATCATCGTCGTCATCGTGTTTGCCTTCGCTGCGCCAATGCTACTTCTGTTGTTCTTGATGGCATGTCTAAGCGGTATTGTCAGCAGTGTGGCAAGTACGTCCAGTTTCTCTCCGCTGTTACGCAATTATGCTGTCTGTGTTTATTTATTGGGAATAATTTTCAATTTTTGATCATGGAATGTGTCTTGTAGAAGAACCCAAGAGACATTTTGGGGCATTTAATGAATAATTGAACTGAATGAAAGCCAATAGTTATTGTGCTGAAACTGCCATTAATTTTCATAATTTATCTTGCAGATGGAATTTTGTTTATATAATATAATACTTTGGCCCCCTACTGAACTACAGCTTGGTGATGATTACAAACGAGTTATCTGCAATCTCAAAACGTTGTTCCACGGGACATTAAACATGTAGTGATGTTGGATCATTACATACATATTTCCTCATATCTGAAGCCACACATTTCCTGGCTTGATCGAGTCAGTACGGGGTTGGAAATGCTTCCTCCTCTATGATTTCCCCAAAACATGCTGAAGTTCTTATCTTTGATCCATATTTTCTTCACCCCTCCTAACTTTTACGTTTGTGAAAATCATCTTTTATTTGTGACGCCAAATTAGCAATCACTGGCTATCTTAGCTGGTTTCTATGTTGTTGCTCTGAAAATCGGAGCTGTAACACTTGCTTTACTTATGTGATAACTGCTCGGTGGATACTTTAGAGTGCAAGGTTTGTATTTGGTTCAGTGTTTTTCATTGAAGGTCACAGCTAAAGATACCATTGTGTGATTTTGGAAATCCTGTACTCTGAATCTCTTTCTCTGATTAATTCAGAGTTACATAAGGCGAGTTTTTATAGAGAGAGAGAGAGAGAGAGAGAGAGAGAGAGAGAGAGAGATTTGGGACATCTCTAGGTTGATGTAGTCATTCCAAATTTTTATTTTTACTAGGGTTTTGAGATTTATGATGGTACAGTAGACGTTTGATTTGCTTGTGTTTTGTTTCCTGGTGAGAGATGGAGGAAATGTGCTTCATTTTTTAGGACTATTATATGTTGGAGCAGTCTGCTTGTGTTACTTATTTATATTTTGCTGACATTGGTTTCTGTTGCAAGGTTTCATATCTTGTCGGACTTTGATGAAGGTAAACGCAGTTGTAGGAGAAAACTAGAGCGCCATAACAAGAGGCGGCGAAGAAAAGGTGCAGTTGAAAAGGAAACTCAAGACGATCTGCCTGCTGAAGACATTAGTGGTGATGGAGAAGCAGATAAAGGTATATCAACTAAAACTGATGCCACTCCATCTCCTTGTCTAACTCTAAGAAGCAATAAAGAGTGGGGCTCCAGTGACATGTTAAATTTTGTCAGATAAACTTGTAACATGCTTCTCTCAAGTAATGTTCAGTTTGAGTTGCTTTTATAGATTGGGAATGTGGGGCAGTTGAGAAAACTAAAGCTATGGAGATATATCTGTGTTGCTTATGCTTTGTCCTCATTATCTTCCAAGACATGTCAATTGGTAGGGTGATTTGTTTTGTAACTTTTGGTTTGTTTCTGTTATTGATACAGATAGTTTATGCTTGAGCAACCAAGTAATGGGCAGAGAAGTATCTTTGGAAACTGAAGGTGGGCAGGTTTCCCCACCCTGCTCAGCTCCTAGTTCGCAAAATATCCAGAGTGATAGTGGTGTCTCAAATGTGGTTTCTGGTGATACCTATATGGACAGAGGGAAAGATGGTTCCAAATGTGCTATTTCTTCATCCTTTTTTGACAATAAGAGTTCTTATTCATCTATGGTAGGTATTAAACTACAATTGTATTGCCATTCTGGGCCCCCATTTTCTTTCATCCCATATGGATTGATATGTTAGGTTTCAAGAGGTCTTTTCTGTTTCTTGGATTGCTTTGTTAGGATCTCGCACATAGCTTTAAAGATAATGATTCATTATGTGGTTGTAGTGTCCAACAGGTCGGATATCGTTCAAGCTTTATGACTGGAATCCTGCAGAGTTCCCTAGACGACTTCGGCACCAAGTATTTCTAATGGATTATAATTGCAGTTTAGTATTTACAGGAAAATGCATGTTTATTTTCAATTGGAGATAAGGAAATTTGGTTAACACATGATGCAATCCCGATTTGCAGATATTCCAGTGGTTGGCTAGCATGCCAGTAGAATTGGAGGGTTATATCCGTCCTGGATGCACCATCTTAACCATATTCATTGCAATGCCACAATTTATGTGGGAGAAGGTGATGAATTGCTTGATGCTTCACATTCTCTGCTAGTGTAAAGTTATATGTAAATTTTATAAAGGATAACTGGAGCCTAAACATTGGTTACCGCATCTTTCTACTTATGTTGGTTTTTATAGATCATTGTATCATGTAAGCTCTGAAGTGCTTGTCTGTAAAGCTTGCCTAATAGATGCTTCAGCATAACAACCAATGTTTGATTTTCGACAAGATGGGTGGACTGTGATTCTACCTGCTTGACTGATGGTTTCTGCTTGTATTAATAAAGCAAACAATGTAAAAAGTATTAAAACTTCATAGTGTGAATCAATGGAAGTGAAACCTTTGTCTTAGTTTTCTTATTTCTACCTGTTTGTCAGTGACTCTCTCTCTCTCTCTCTCTCTCTCTTTCTAAAGTTAATGGAACTACTACCTTCAGATTTTGTCAGGTCCCTCTTAGATGAATGACAATGGTGATACAAAGTCCGCACTATTGTCTTCTTCATTTGATGCCAATGTTGACACTTTCCCCTTTCTATCCTTCCTATCCTTTTGACAATGATGGTGTTGAAAATGTCAAAGATCAGCAGTAATTATATTCTCTTCTCTCTCTCTCTCTCTCTCTCTCTCTCTCTCTCTCATGTGTCTTTTAGAGGGTTTCTCATTTGTAGGTCTAAGTTGTATCATGGCTGACCCTCTTTTTAGATTGATCTGATTCACCTCGTGGGTCACATTCTGGTTGGAATGACTTGATTCGGTCACATCTTAGCAATTAAGTCTTATAATTGCTTATATCATGCGTTTCTTAAAGATAATGACTGGCCTGACTTATTGGAAGCTATTCGAACTCGGTCACAGTATAACTCTTTTTCTTGGTTTCCTTTTTGTTTTATTTTTTTCCATTCCTCTCCTTTTCTTTAACCCCTCCATGCTTGTCTAAGGGTTTTAAAGATCCTCTGCTGCTCTTTTGAGTTACATTGACAAGAATTGGGGGTGTTTTCAAGCTTTTGCTTTCCTAAACCTCAAACTGAGTTATCTCCTAAAATATTTAGGGGAATCTGATTCCGTTTGTTGCCTTTATTTCCTCTCATTTTGAAGCTTCAGATGGAGGTGATTTTTGGAGGATTTGGTGGTGTCTTTGATTTCATGGTTTTCTTAGTAGTTTCTGGTTGTTACTCTTACTCCTTATGGGGATGTTTATGTAATAATATATCATATTATTGGTATTGATGTAGGACCCTCCAAACCTTATTTATATGGTTTTCAGTTAATGGTAATGCATTAAATTGTTTGGAAATTAGTTCTCTCTTTAAATCAGATTTTTCTGAAAATTTCCCAATTTTTTCGGGGAATTATTTTGAATCCTGTGATTCAAGTTTCAATTCAATAACATCTCATGGGATTCCACGGTTTGATTTGGTGTTGACAACTATGGCTGAATCTTGTCATTTGTACTTGGATAGCCTCTCTCTCCTCTTCAAAGGATTGGCATAAAAAGCTTAAAAATAAATTCTTATGTAAGTTCTGGCTGATAATTAGCTTATCAGATTGCAACTTATTTAAGTCGGTTTTGCTGTTTTTCTTAGTGTTGTGGAGCCTTTTTGATTAAGTCATGAATGCTCCTCCCCCCAATGGAGCATGACAATCATGTGGGAGGGGTTGGTTCCATGTAGGCTAACTGCATGTTATCATTAATTATTTGTCGTTATCCCATCTCTCTTACTTTATGGGGAGCAGTTGGTTGCCTTTTCGATTCTTTATTCAGTTTTTGGAGGACAATATCAATGCCCTTTTATTCTTGTCTAGTTGTCTTAACTTCCATGCTCATATTGTCTGGTGCTTAGCTCAATAACAAGATTAACTTACAATTGTATTTTGTTGCACTGAGCAGTTATCAGAAGATGCCGCTTCCTATGTGTGTAATCTTTTTAGTGCACCTGAAAGTTTGTTATCAGGAAGAGGCACAGTTATTCTTCACTTAAACAACATGGTTTTCGAGGTTCTAAAAGGTTAGTTGGAATTCTATATATTTTGAGTGCATGACTGTGATGTGCATCCTATTTTGTTTTATTTTTACTATTATTCATTACATATTACTTTGTCAGTTTTTAAAATATGATTTCATATGGAGTATATAATTGTTGTTGTATTTAGTACATTTATGCCATTTATTAATAGGTTGTAGTAATGGTACTCTTTCTACAGAGAGTCTTGTAATCTTGTCAGTTGTCACTTATGAAGACTAGTGCCAGACAAAATTGTGGTTTTGGTTGAATTTAAGAATAATATTTCATTTTTAGGTTAAGATTTTTAAATCTTTGCATGAAAAAAGTCATCTCTGGAGGATCCTAATTCAGTGTTATCATGGGTGAAAAGAGAAAACAAAGCTCATGGGCTCTTAATTGCCTGAGGCAAGAGGTGCTAAGCAAGTTGTGCATCTGTTTAAAGAGAGGCACCGTTTTTTTTTCCTTTGAAAAATGTGAGAATTAGTAGAAAAACATAGAAGTAATTTATATTTTATTGAAATGGTTAAATTACAAGCACAAGGACACATCAATAAAAATTTGAAATATTAAATAAGTGCTGCTAGCTCTATGGCCAAAGTCTATAAACTTAGAAACTTGGGTATGCTTTGTTCACTTGGACAGAGTGTCCCCTAAGGAAAATGTTATACACTTGCAGTGAAAATAATAATAATAATAATAATAATAATAATAATAATAATAATAATTATTATTATTATTATTATTATTATTATTATTATTATTATTATTATTATAATGTACAGGCCTACATGAGTTAGACAGAGCCTCCCCAAAGGGAATCTTCCCCAGCCCCAGCTATAAGCAGGAAATGGGGCCAAAAGAAGAAGGAATAGAAGAGGAGAAGAAGCAAGAACAACAAATAACTTACCTGGTTGCTGCTCCTGAGTTTCTCCAGTCCACATAATAAATGTATGGTAGAAGTACCCTTGCTGAGAGTGACTGATACCAAATTACCCATTTTACCAA
>NC_056566.1:25204372-25211710 GCF_013358625.1 Macadamia integrifolia | reverse complement strand
CCCCCCCCCCCCAAAAAAAAAGAAAAAAAAGAAGAAAAAACCTCCTAGAATTCAAGGCACAAACCATGTGTCTTGCTTGGTCTTGTGCCTTAGGCGCATCTCCTGGATCGCCCGGGACACCACTGTCCTAGTTTCATCTTTCTAAAAGCTTGACTGATGAAATCTATTGTGATTGTAGACTAAACGGTCCTGGCAGTCAACTTGATGTATTGATGTTTAGCTCTTTCGTTTTGGTATAGGAGTTTTCCTGAAATGCCACTGGAATAGATTCTAAAGATCAACTCTAGACAAATTTCTTAATCACAGAAGTTGACTATATAGTGTTTGTAGTGCATTGCTAAACTCAAACCAGTGGGATCCAGTGGGATATTAGCTGATCTGCAAGGCTGGAATCATCAGTATTACCCCAAGCTTGAAATCACACTAGGAAATTCTGGAATCAACATCGGGGATCCTACTGAATCACCACAGCAGGGAGCATTCTGAATCATCATGAAACCTAAGGCAAAAAGCCTACTTCCATTCATCAAATTCATGTGTAGGGCTGTAGCCCAACAAACTTACATAAAAGACTCAAAAACAAACTCAAGCTAAACTTAAAACTTCTCCAGTCAATAGCTTACTGTCATACTGTGGTCTTAACTGACTAGGGCAATATAAAATAATGAAGAAAACAACTTGAAACAAGGCTGGACTCAAAAGACCAAACCCAGCACAACTAAAACACTTGAATAATAACTAAAACTAAAGGAATAGGACTCTAACTAGACCCCTCAACTCTTGTAATTAATAAATCCCGTATTCATTCCTCCTTCCCCTATTTTGAGCCTATTAAAGTGGCCTATTACAATAAAAACTCATTAGACCAAAGGCCCAATGTATGTGTAACTTAACCTGAGGCTTATTTCTGCTAAACCTACTTGGTCTTTTATCTACTTCAGTTTGTACATGATCTCATGTTTGGATTACTTCCATTTTTCAAGGATAGCTTATCCCACTAGAGTCTCCTCTCATGGAACAAACTCAGTAACCTATCTAAGAAGAGATTATCCATCGTCAATGGTATGGTCTATGGTGTCACTCAAAAAATCCTGAATCACCCCCAAACCACTGTCATGCAAGCTTTTATGTTAGTTTCCAGAAATGGCACCTTAAGATCACTAGAGCCATCTCGTGAAATCACATAACCATTACATAGAAAGAGAGAGAAAGCCCTAGACCTCCCACCGGGATTTGTATGCTCGGATCAACCCTGCTGACTGACTGAGAATACTTAAAGCTTTTCTTATACTTCATGAAGAACAAGGAGTAAGTTAATGCAACTGATGCAGATTAATTACCAAAATAAGCTTGTTTTATTAGGAATAAGCCTAGGGTTGGGTTCCATACATGTTGGGCCTTTGATCCCATGTGTTTTGAGTGTAATAGACCACTTTTATGGGTCTAAAAGGGGGTTCTAAGATTAAGTACGGGATTACTAATTAGTTTCCTTTTTAGTTGGGTTTGATTTAAGTTATATTTGTTTCCTTAGGAGTCAAGTTGTTAATTGAGTCAAGTCATTAGTAGTTAGTTTCCTTTTTCAACTAGTTTCTAATTTCAGTTAGTTTCTAATTTCAGTTTTTAGTAACTATTTTATTCGGAGAATATTTGGTTTCCTTTATGAGGAATCTTCTATTTTGTAATTCTTTCCCCCATTAACATTATAAATAAAGAAGAGGAGGATCATAAAAGCCTAGAATGATTTTGATAAAAAAATAATGGATGTTCATGAAGAGTTGTCTTGTGTTTGATCAATGCTGAAGGAATTGGTATTTAATCCAATTGACTCTTTGCGGCTTGAAGTCCAAGAGGTCTCTTTAACTATTATTTCTTTCTTTTCAAAGTTAATTGCAAGGTTCTTCAAATCAGGTAAGAGATCTGAAACTGTGATTGAATTCTAGTTCTGGAGATCTCTAGATTTCTTCCTATTGCCCCTACTCTGTTCTGGAAGATCCAACCAACCGATGGCCCTCCCTTTTTGATCAATTGTTGTGTTTATTAAGAGGGAGGCTCGACCTTAATTTGGGACCAATCAGACTAGGGGATTTTGAGTTATGAAGTTTCTCTCAATTTTGGCCGATTGCTAAGTCTATCCAGATCTGAATTCTATTTCTGTTTCCTTGCTGAGATCTGTTGTCTAATTTAATATCCCAGTTCTGCTACTATGTAGTCCTACAACTGGTGATTACTGATTTCTGCAATTATGAGTTCTGAGTTCACTGTGTTGCTGTTCTGTGGAGTTGATTCTGGTTTTACCTAATCTGTGATAAAGTTTGTTGCTGCCCTTGTTCCTGAATGGACTGATTCACCTAATTGTAATTTGAAATTATCATATGCTGTTTAATATTCTACTATTGAGGTTTTCTTGAAGCTATAGGGATCGACTGCAAGGTTTTAGAACCTGCTGTCCAGATTTGTTAGCATATTGCTGTTGGGTTACTTGGTGGATTTTGGTTGTTCTTTGGTTTATAAGCTCCTACAGTATTGGGTCTAGTTTGGTTTGTCAAATCTAGTCCTACATTAGCAACTCAACTGAGCTTTAGCCAACTACATGGTGATGTAGATAAGTCACTTATGGGTTTATTATATTACAAATAAGCCTTGGGTTGGGTTGGGTTGGGTTGGGTTGGGTTATGTATATGTTGGGCCTTTGATCCCATGGGTTTTCTTTGTAATGGGCCACTTTAATGCATAGTTGTCAAGGCGCCGCCTTGGCGTCCAGGCGGTTTGCTTGGGGCCTAGACGACTGTCGCCTTATTGCACTGTATGCTGCATTATATTTTTTGCCCTTATTTATGCCAAATACCAGTTAAGTAAATGTTTTTATATTTTATTATTTTATTTACTTAAAATATTATTCATAAATAAGCAAATACTTCATATTTGAACCTAATAAAAATAGTTTAAAAATCAAATTCCAAAAGGATAAAAAGCTAACCCCCCCGGTCCAAGAACAAAAACTGGATTTTTGGTTGTAGGGCGATTTTCAACTTTCAAATGCTAAAGTTTTTCTCAATTCTAAAAATTTTATAAATCTTATCATGGTATAATATTGCTAAAAACCAAAAGTCCGGTAAAATAATCTTTGTTTTAATGTCAATAAAATTATTTTCATTCAGGCGATTTAATAGCATTCGCACACTTTAAAATAAGTTTGACTGGAACATAACTTAGAGTCCTGTTTTGAGTCTATCTCCGTTATTTCAGTTTTTTGTCAGTTTAGGTTTCTCTATTAGTGAATGACTAGTTAGTTACCTACTCTATGTTGGAGTTCTAGTCTAGTAATATTTGGAGTCCAACTCCTATTATGTAATGTCTAGTCTTACTTGGAGTCTAACTCCTAGTTAGGTTATGACTACTAGTCTACCCTCTTTATATAGAGGAGCTAATTTACTCTAATAGGACATATTTGAAGAATGATGAATTGAGTTAATGTTTGAGAGCCTTAGGGCTGTGTGTGATTCCCCTTCCTTCTTTTTTTATGCGATTTCTCCTTCCCTGGTTGGATTTGTGCAATATCTAATTGTGTGATCCCTTCATTTCCCTTCTCTCCCCTGCAATTCTGAAACCCATCTCAGGAATTCTCCCATTTCTTCCCTAAGGCTATCCCATCAATTTGGTATCAGAGCCGATTGATCTCTTGCTCTACTAAAACACAACTCCCTTCACCTCCCACCCAACTCCCTTTCTCTCCCTAGTCCCTTTCCCATTCCCTAAACCCTCCTTTTTTCCTCCCTTCGATTTCCCAAAAAAAAAAAAAAAAAAAAAAAGCAGAGCTGGCCGATGGATCTAGACCTTTTATTGGATATCCGTCAACAAATGCAATTGATGCAAGTGAAGCTCGATGAGGCTCAACGATGTTGCACGGACATCAAAACCCTGACACACTCTACCTTCAACTATGTGATTTCAGCCGTTGAACAATAGGTAGGCGAATCAGAAGATGAATCACCAGTGGTAGAAGATGAGATGGTACCGTTGAAAGTTGAAGATCAATTTGTGGAAAATTTTAAATCGGTTGATCTCCTCAGTGAACCGATCAATTTTATTTTTCCGAGTCACTACTTCACTTATGAACTTCGCGTCGTGGATTTCATAGCATTCAATCATGGTTTTGATAGTGACTTCATACAAGCAAAGATGATATTGATCGATTGGTGTTGATTCTCTCGTTTATAAAACTCGTGGACGAGTTTTTCTCAACATTGGGGGAATTGTAGATAAGTCACTTAATGGGCTTGTTGATTTTAGTGTCATTCCCAAACAGGGCATAACGCTATTAATAGCGCCCACGACAGGGACCATTTGGTCCTTGTTATGGTTGTTTGGGTGTTTTTGGTATTTTCCTTATTTAAGTGGGGGCTTTATTGTCTTTCCTCTAGACCTAAAGTAATATATTCATAAGAGAACCTGAGATTACATTCACATTGAATTAATCTCAGGTTGCTCTACATTCTTGAGATTTCCTTTGGTTATTTCATCTTCTTCCTCTTTTCTTCTCTTTTCTCTCTTTGTCTGGTTTTCTGGTTTAGCTACAACTTCTGAGATTGAATCACATGTCTTCTTCTGTTCTGTCAAATAGGTCTCCCTTCTCTATCTTACATCCTACTCTACCAAGTTTTCCTCTTCCTCCCCGGGTTTTTGAGTGTGTGTGCTTTGTTCACAATCTTCATATGCATGTGGATAAGTTGCCTCCATGGGCTACTAAATGTATCTTTTTGGGCTACTCTCGTACCCAAAAAGGATACAAGTGCTATGATCCTGTTACTCACCGAAACTTTGTAAGTGTTGATGTGACCTTTTTTTAAGGCAATTCCTTCTTTTCTTGACAGGTGTCTCAACCTACTGAGGAGTGGTCCTCTACCTCTCCTCCCATTCCATCCCTTATCCTGATTCCTAATACCCCTAGTACCAGTGCACTTGTTCCACCTCCTCTACAGGTTTATCGGCGCAGGACGAGGTTTGGACAGTCCAGTGGCGAGGTTATTGATCCAGCTACTACACATCCTCCATCGCTACCTTCCTCTGGTGAAGCTCCTCCCTCTATTCCATCTGATGACTTACCAATTGCTAGCAGGAAAGGTATACGTTCTTGCACTCAAAAATCTTTGGTTGTTTACCCCATTGATAAGTTTGTCTATCTCTTACCTTCCACCTTCTATTCATGGCCTTGCTCTATCTCTCTCTGCTAACCTTGTTCCCCGTAATCATACTGAGGCTCTCCATATTCCTGGATGGAAAGGTGCCATGCATGTCGAAATGGATGCTCTCTTAAGTTGTGGTACCTGGAGTCTAGTAGATTTACCTCCCGGTAAGGACCTGGTGAAATGTCGCTGGGTATACACATGGTTTAATGTATCTCTGATACCGATACGATACCCTCCGATACGTATCTTAAATTTATCCGACCGATACGATACACACCGATACGATACATTGAATTTTTAAAATCCTTTCATATCAATATATATCTTATGATACATATCGATATGCACCAATACACTATCGATACGTACTAATACTCTATGGAAAATATAAATTAAGGTGAAATATATGTTTCAGTATGTATCAGTACGTATCGGTTAGTATTTGTATGTATCAATTGGTACGTATCGATGAGTATCAGTATGTATCGGTATGTATCGATCAATACGTATCGGTGAGTATCAGTATGTACCGATACAGTGCGTTACGGTCATATAATGGCCAAGATGAGTATTTTTTTCAAAAAACACGAATTTTTAAGGAGTTTTTGTTCCAAAGTTGCTGCCAGTCATATTTCTCTCTAACTAAAGTGGAAATCAAGGTTGGGAACAAGGATTTTACATTTATGGGACAACTACAAACTTTGAATTCTTAGTGCGATACCCTCAATTTAGTGTTTATGCATAATACATGTTATCAATAGTTTTTTTTTTAATAAATTTTTTATGCAAAAGTGTTTAAAAAGGTGTTTCATATCCATTTATGTGCGTATCTCCGATATGATACGATACGATACGATACCCTCCAATACGTATCTTAATTTTGGTCGACCGATACGGCGACCGATACCGATACTTTAATCTTTGGGTATACACTGTTAAGTATCACTCTGATGGCTCTATTGAACGGTTAAAGGCTCGCTTGGTTTCCAAGGACTACACTCAAACTTATGGTGTTGATTACTTTGAGACTTTTTCCCCAGTTATTAGACTTAACTCTGTTCGCGTTCTTATTTCTCTTGCTGTCAACTTTGATTGGCCTTTATTTCAGTTAGACATCAAGAATGCCTTCTTGTATGGTGATCTACAGGAGGAAGTTTACATGTAGTAACCTCCCGGGTATGTTGCTCAGGGGGAGAATAACGATCGAGTGTGTCATTTACACAAAGCGATCTATAGTCTCAAACAATCTCCTCGGGCATGGTTTGATAAGTTCAGTGCTACTATACTCACTTGTGGGTTTTCTTAGTGTTACTTTGATCACTCTGTGTTTGTTCGCCGCAGGGGTGACAAGTTGGTTATGTTGGTAGTGTATGTTGATGATATCATCCTGATTGGTAATGATGAAGCAGGAATTTCTGAAGTGAAAAATCATCTCCAGCTTCATTTTCAGACAAAGGATCTAGGCCAATTTCATTATTTCCTTGGGATTGAGGTAATCCGAACAAGAAAGGAATCAGTCTATCCCAAAGGAAGTATGTAATGGACCTCCTATCTGATACTGGGATGCTCGCATCCAAACCTGTTGATATCCCTATGGATCCCCACCAAAAGTTTGGTGTTGATGATGGTAAACCACTTCAGGATATACATCAGTACAGAAGTCTAATTGGCAAACTAATTTACCTTACTGTGACTTGCCCTGATATCTCCTATGCTGTTGGGGTTCTAAGTCAGTTCATGCAGTCCCCTCAGAAGGCTCATTGGGACGTTGTTGTTCACGTTCTTTGCTACTTAAAGAGGGCTCCTGGCAAAGGGCTAGTTTATCGTCCTAATCGGCATATGGATCTAGTTGGCTACTCTGATGATGATTGGGCTGGCTCTGCTAGTGATCGGAGATCTACCACTGGGTATTGTACCTTTGTTGGAGGTAATTTGGTCATGTGGCGTAGCAAGAAACAGACCACTATTGCTCGGTCTAGTGCTGAGGTAAAATACAGAGCTATGGCTCATACTGCTACTGAGCTAATGTGGTTACGTTCGTTACTCTTGGAGTTAGGATTTCCAGTAACCAAACCTATGAAGATGCATTGTGACAACCAAGTTGTTGTGTATATTGTCAGCCATCTGGTCTTCCATGAGAGGACCAAACATT
>NC_056566.1:25202842-25202944 GCF_013358625.1 Macadamia integrifolia | reverse complement strand
ATTAATAGTGTCTACGACAAGGACCACTTGTTATGGTTGTTTGGGTGTTTTTGGTATTTACCTTATGTAAGTGGGGGGCTTTATTGTCTTTCATCTTGACCT
>NC_056566.1:25161410-25201970 GCF_013358625.1 Macadamia integrifolia | reverse complement strand
ACCCCTTTTTTTTTTTTATTATTTTTTTTTATATATAAATCTTGATGGAATATCCCTGATGACTGATGGAGGAATTTTATTATGAAAACAGAAAGAGCAAAAATTATTTTTAAGAGGATTGATCATGATCAGCTTGTGGTTCTCCTCGTGTCCAAATTCATGGACCTGCGACCACAGCTTTGAAAAAAAGAAAAACCACTTAGTACTGTCAGTTCTTGATCTCTTGTTTGAAGGAGGCATTCTGCCAAATTCTTGTTTGCTTTCATACCTGTATTTTTGTCCCAGCGATTTCAGAAATGCTCTTTTGTTTGCATTTTAAAATCTCTCTTTACCCCCTCCCCTCCACTCAATTTGGCATTTTTGGGCTTTGCAGGATAAGGGGACAAAAGAAGAAAATGTGGGAACTACTGCAGCTACAGATTTCCAAGAAAGCAATTTATTTGAACCACTTGTAAACACAGATGTTGATAGGAATGTGAAATGCCAATCACACCGAATGAATGTACGGGCATGGAAGCCAAGTAGTTACATTTCTCCAAGAACAGTTATGGCGCCACGGTCTATTGTGCTCTTTGTTGCTGCTGTTGTCATGTGTTTTGGGATATGTGCTGTCCTCCTCCACCCCCAGAAGGTTGGGGAATTTGCTATTTCCATTCGTCGGTGTGTGTTTAGTTATCACGAGCAATAGAAAGAAAAGGGTATGTCATACCTGGTGATATGTACGTATCCTTTCCTGTGTAAATTGCCAGTAATGTAGTTTTGGTCATGATCAGTAGTTTAATCAATTGCGACTATGCCTGTTGAGCATATTTTTCTGGGTGGGGAGTGCTGAGTTGATTGGTTCAATACCATGAAAAGTTGAAATAGGGGAATGAATTCCCAGTTTTATTTGTTTTCTCTTTGTAATGTAAATGAGTTTTTGCATATTGATGATGGAAAGCGTAGTGTTGATTCTCCTCCATGGTTATATTTTAGGCATATACTTTGGAAGGAGTAGATGATTTCTGCTACCATGAAATCATGATTATTGCTTTAAGTCTGGATAAACCTGTTAGTAAACATGGCTGCAAAATTACTTTTATGGTTAAGGTCTTAAAGGACACCTGAGTACCTGACTTGTAGCCGATCTAAAAGTCAACTGTTGGTAGATAGGGTTTTCTTATCCTTCTTGAATCGACCCCAGGTTGGTGGTGGAGGTTTAATCTTATGACAGAAACAGGAAAAATTATTTCTTAAAGTAGAGTTTAATGTGTTGTAACTGAGCTGGGAAAAAAAATGGATAACCTCTGGAGAGGATATCAGGGATTCTGATTCAATGTGTTCATATTGAACATTGAAAATGTAACATCCACCAAAAGGAGATTTTTGAAAGGCACCTTTGTAGTCTATAATGTAGAGTCTGGAGAGAACATTGAATATAAAGAATATTCAAGAGCCTAACAAGAGGAGAACAAATTAATTTCTTTGATTTCTTTGCCAGGCCAAGGCTTTCATTACAGTGTCCAGATCCATACGCTACATGATCGCCATTTAATGCTACATCTTAAAGAGATATATAAGCTACATGGTACATTAGGTAGATAACCGGTTCCTTATTATGGTATCATTACAAGTCTGGCTGATTTGTAATGGTGCATCACGATGACAGCTGGCACTTTATAATTAGTCATAATCCGTCAATCTTTTTGCATGAATCCTTATATTTGTCTTTGTTTGAAATTTTCATGTAGCCAACCCCATTAAGTTAGGATAAGATTTGAATGTTATTGTTTAAGGAATTAAATCATCAATCCTGAGTCCTGACCATCCATCCATTAATTTCTCAATTACCCTTCCATGTATTAAGTTCTCTATTGAATCAACTTAGAAAGCTTTCTAAAACACAGATCACCTCTACATATTTCCAACAGATGAGTTCCATCCCTTATCTCTTGAAATCATGATTCCCTGTCTCAAGGATCCAAGTAACATTTGAGCTCTGAAAATCAATCTGCTTGAATCAAGACCCTAAGAATGCTACTGGCAACCAATTCATCTGCTTTAATCAAGCCAAGTAATGGTTGTACATTTATCTATTCAATTCACCTATTACCAGTTCTCACTGAATCAGATGGGATAGCTTTCTAAAACACAAATCATCTCTACATATTTCCAACAGAGGAGTTCCCTTATCTCTTGAAATCCTGATGGCCTGTCTCAAGAATCTATCCAAGTAAAATTTGAGCTCTGAAAATCGATTAGCTTGAATCAAGATCCTAAGAATGAGATTGGCAACCACTTCATCTGCTTCCAACCCTGAGATCTTATATTCGTCAAACACCATGAGGGCATGATTGAGTAATCCAACTTGCAGGTAACCTTCCATCATGGCAGAATAAATTTGAATTGTTGGATGAATACTGGACATTCTCATCTCTAAAAGACAATCTTTGGCTTGATTAAGCTTGCCCGACTTAACCAATGCATTTACAAGAACAACATAAGCATCAATGTTCAAACAACAACCACTGTTCTTCCACCAATTGAACACTCTTACTGTATCATCAACTAGACCCAAAGCTCCATACAAAGACATCATCGACAACAATGCTTCTTCACTTACTCTAGAACCCATCAAGCTTTCCATTTCATTCCAAACCATCTCGGCAGATGCCTTCATTTCTGCTCTTGAGTACACATTAATCATAGATGAATAAACCAATTTCCTGTTCTTAATACCTTCAGAAGATTTAATCTCTGCAAATATCTTCTCGGCTTCATCAACCAATCCAATTTTCCCACAACCACGGATCAGAGATGCATAAACATGGCCATTAACATCAAAACCAGAATGCTGCACTTTCTTCACAAGTTCAAAAGCTACTCCATGCCTGCGTTTCTCTACCATAGCCTTCACAAAAGTAGCCAAACTGTGATTGTCCTTAAGAATCCCTTCTTCGAAAAGAGATACGGCTTCAGAAACAATGTCTTCCTCAACAAATCTCCCTATGAGATCCATAGCCAAACACTTATCAGGTCTGTACCCAACCTTCCTCATCTCTTCAAGAATCACCCCACACAGCTTCACCCACCCAACTCTACAAAGAACCCCAAGCAATGTCCTATAAATCCCCTCATCAGCAAGAACCCCTGCATCTTCCATCTCCAGGAATAACTTCATAGCCGCACGAGCATCCACATTCTTGCTATACACATCCATCAAACACGAATAGAACGCCAAGCTAGGGTTTGAACCTCGTACCCTGGCCCTCTCTGCCACCAAAATCGCCTCTTTATACAAACCATGTTGGGCATAAACAGATATCGCATAACAGTAAGCACCCTCGTCGAATTCGATTTCTTCCAACAGCCCTCGAACGAAAAACTCAGCAGTCGCAACATAATTTGGAAGAACAATCCCAAAGAAGCTACAGAAATCATTGGGCGAAAGAGAAACCTTGTGTTTCTTCATCTCATCGAAGTAGTATTGGATTTTGAAGAGCTGAGGATTGATAGACAGAAGCTGAGACTTTATCAAAGACGAGAAGAGGATGGGTTCTGGTTTGAAGGTGGATCTACAAGATCTCAGAAATCTGTAGAAATCGAAGGATATGAGGGGGTTAGAAATGGCATCAACTAGAATTGAAGCTTCGGAGGAAGAGAGTGATTGAGGAGAGCTTTCAAGGGACTGAAGGGCTTCGTAGAGATGGGAGCTTTTAACAGTAGAGAGAAGCTTTAGAATGCGACGAATGGCTTGCCTGCCTTTGCGAGGGTGAGATTGATCTGGGTTCGCTGCTGCAGAGGTGGAGAGACGAAGAGATGAAAAGATGTTAAGCCATATGGAGCTCAGAGACCTTCGACTTCCATGGAGAAGCATTGAAACTTGAAAGAGATGCAATGGCGAAGCGATAGATCAGTAGACCGTTGAGACTAGGAGGAAGACCCAGCAGACAATCTTATTCTGACGACCGTTCATAGAAGCTCAACCCTAGAAATTAGATTGCATGATTTGATATTAGAAAAGGGAGGGTATTTAATTGATGGACATATACTATGAAATTTTGGCAAGTGGCTAAATTGAGGCATGTGTTAGTTATTCAATGGTCAAAATTGTCATATCATCATTTTATACGACACAACGAGATGAATTGTCTTGATAAACAAATCGAGATCGATTCTATTAGGATGAGTTTTTCCCGTATCTTAAAAAGAATGATCATCTAAAGACCCTAGTGCCTTGTAAGGTACAAGGTTCTAAAATCGATTGATTCACCTTAGAATTGACATTGATATATTCACAAGTCGATTCCATGTTTTGAAATCTTGGTAAGATCAGCCTCTTGGTAGTTGAAAATGCCTAAATATGGAGAGGATACCCCTCATCCCCATCCCCCACCCAAAAAACAAATAAACTCCACCCACCCACCCACCCAACTTAGGCTATTAGGCCTATGGAGTTCTATATATTGTGAGGATCATTTTATATTTTAGGTGGTTGAACTCTGAAAAAACAGAATCAGAAACACATTGAAATCATTTAATTGTTCACTTTTGTTACAATTACTTTAGAGAGTTTGTTTGGACCCTCTGAGAATCCAAAGTACCAGGAAACACATTATTCATACTGGATCAAGTGGTGTAAAAATAGGAATCATTGGACTTAGTTATATCATCCTCTTTATTTTTTTTCATGACTCTATTTTTTGCCTTCTAAAATTAGTAAAGTAGTTTGAAGTTTGAACTGGTAAGTCAGACCTATCATTTTCTCTTATTATAAAATTTAGAATATGATTCTTCTTTTTAGCATCTATCGTCCAGGTCGATCCATAGTTATCTGAGCAAGCGATACATGGCAAGGCAACAATCCAACGGTTTGAGAAAGGCGTGGAAAACGAGACACTGATAAAGGCTCAGAGAACGAGGAGTCAATAACCATTGGATCATCGCCTCACCACATGTCACTCGCTCAGGTAACTATGGGCAAGACCTGAGCAATAGATGCTAAGGAGAAGAGCCGAACCCTAAAATTTACCTCTTACGATAAGATCAATGAAATTTACTCTTTATGGTAAGATTTATAAGTCTTTGAATAGAGGGTAGATCCAATGCACTAGGCTCTCATTTCTTTGAGAAGGGTCATAACGTATGCAACTTTGTTGTCGTTTCTTAGAGTAAATGTTTCCTGGTTTAAATTCCCGATTACAAGGTCACGATAGAATAATCTTACTATTATGCCGATATATGAAAATATTTACTCCTTCTCTAAAAAATAAAAAATAAACAATAAAAACCTTAATCACTAGTCAATGGTCGGGGGAAGTGAACGTGTTCCAATTAATACCACATAAATACAAAGAGCATAAGTACAAATTTTATCCATTAAAAATTTAATGATTTCACATATTGATGTCTGGTTTCCTAGTGGCAAGGAGGACACTCTTCTCAGTGTCTCTGTCAAAGGAACACCAATTACTTGCCAATGTACTACACCAAAGTCCAAGTCTTAGTGGTTAATCCATGAATTAATCATTAAAAAAAAAAAAAAAAAACAGCTAATGGAAGATCATTAAAAGTTTATAACATTCAGAGAGGGTGAGACTTTGACTTGGAATAAAGAAGGTAGACAATCTTATAATGTTTTTTTTTTTTTTTTTAGTAAGTGCTTATGACATTTTGTTACACAATTACTGTTTGAAATTATTGATGAATCTTTTCAATCATAGGCTTATTTGAATTTTTCTTTTTTTACTGCAATTCAGATACAATTTGGTCATTCAACAACCCATCTCCCTAAAATTACTAACAGAGAAACACATAAATAACTATTTAAAAAAAAAAAATCCACTAATCAGTACTGCCCACTTGAGCAAAAGCATAAGCGATCGATGAAAATAATGATATCAGAACTGAATTAAGTTTAATCTTGGGAAGAGAGAGAGTATTTTTGCCCGTGTTACCTTCTAAATATATTTAATTTTTTGATGATCCATAATAGTCTAAAAATTAGTATTCTTACACCCCTTTTTTCCTTTGCTTCATTATGATTATTTGCTTTTACCAAAAAAAAATAATAATAATAATAATTATGATTCTTTTCATAATTTAATTAGATCATGGCACATTTAAGTATGGGATGATGGGCCTACTTATCCCTTGATTAAATTAAAGCTCAACAGGCTTCCACTTGCAAGAAAGGGCCACTTCATGGGCACCCACTAGGCCAAAATGGGGCCCACTCAACCTGGAGAGAGAGTGTGTGTATGTACTGCTGTAGGCGTATGTACACGAAAAGCTGGGCTGCCCCTGCTTTTGTCGGAGGGTCGGGTCTACGGCCTAATCTTTTAGCCTTATATTGGGCCCAACTTAAGTCTTCGGAGTAGGGCCCAAAGTACGGCAGGGCATCCTAGTGAAGTATTTGATTATAGCCTTGGGCCTCTAGCTTACTGATTTGCCCGGCCGTATATTGGGCCCATCTCAAAATTCAGGAGTAATGGGCCCATAATACAGTTGGGTATCCCGTAGGGTCGAAGCTCTGGGCCTTTGGTCACCATTTCTACTTTTTTAAAATTTTCGGTTTCAATTTCCCACCAAAAATATTTAAAAGAAAAAAGGGTTTTGGTTTCAATAGATATTGCAAAATATATTGAAGGGACTAGAAAACTCCATCCTCTAAGCTCAAAACCCTAATTGATCCATTGAGATATTGATCTACCTCCAATCTTCATGGATCATGGTTTTAAATAAATAATTTCTTGGATAGATTTACTCTTAATCATAACCGTTTTACTGACATAGGATATGACAAGTATTATGAACACTAGCTTTAACTCTGTGATGAAAGCTTTGGCTTGAAGAGCTGACGTCCAGGGGAGGAGATTGTGGGTTCAAACCCTATCGTATGTGAATGTATGTAGGTTTAGATTTGTATAGGAGTAGGTGATCATTGGTCCTATTAACACCTAGAATGAAGTCATAATGTACACACCCTTATCCCTGTTTCGGGAAGAGACTATTACCCGATTCATTCGAACCCACTACCACTAAATGGCAATGGAACACCACCTTCCTAACATATATTCACACCCCATAATAATTTAATGAAAAATATGAATAATCTTGTAAAACAACAATGAGATGAGATTAGAAAATATAGTACGAGGATTATCATATTAAAAAAGTACAGGATTCCACTGAGGCGACATGATTCTTAGCATAAGATGCAAAGCCAGGATTAAACCCTTGTCTTTTACTCTTTAGAAAACAAGGCCATGGTGGACCCAGCTAGTCTTCAAGTCTTCTACGCAAGAACACAGAGAGAGAGAGAGAGAGAGGTTTAAGTCTGCAAATTGTATCGTTGAGAGGTCAGGAATGGAACACGAAAGAGAAAGAGAAAGGGAAAGAGAAAGAGAAAAGCTATGGTGAGAGAGGAGATGTAGGACGAATAAGAATACTATCAGAAAGGATGTTGATTTGACTATTCCATCATCATCATCATCATTCATGCAAATACGTTGTTGTTGTTGTTTTTCGATTTGATTTGATTTGATTGGAAATTTGGAATTGATCACCGCAATTACACCTCTTTCCGTATCTTTTAACTATTAACCAAAGTTTTTTTTTTTTTTTTTTTGGTAAAACTATTAACCAAATTTAAAGCATTAAGACATGGCAGTACAAATCTATACATTGTCTTTTTTGTTCAATATTATCTTTTTTTATGTGATAATTTTGAATGAGATCCTATTATTTATGGGGTATTAAATTATATTATTTGAACAATAAAATTTTATGTGAAAAAAGTAACTCATTTTCCCAAATGGAGAGTTGATAAACTTACTAAGAGAAATAATTAGGTAAAACATAATTTTTGTTAATGTTGTCGTATCTGCCAATAGACTAATATGGTATTGAATCCTATATTTTAGGTTAAAAAAAAAAAGTGGACTTCTTATACCCTAGTAGATCATATTTGATAATGAGGATATAACCGACATAAGGTACATGCCAAAATTTTAGTTTAATTCAATCAAATATCTTCTTGTATTGGCATGCATCTTATACATATCCATGCATAAGAGCCGCTTGTCTAGTCAATACCATGCACTCTCCCAACTCTGAATCAAAATAGATGACCTACATTAATATATATATATATATATATATATATGGATGATTCAGATTTGTTTGTCAAATTCCTTTTGTTACTTAAATAATTAGCCTATTGTTTTTTTTTTTTTTTTATAATTTAGATATTGATTTTTGAAACCTTTTATTATTAATTTAAAATAATATACATACATATATATATATATATATTATTTCCATTGATTGATTAATCTATCATTCAATTCCTTATAGCTTTTTTTTATATAGAAAATTCCTTATAGGTTTTTCACTTAGAATATCTCTATAGAATCCAATCTAAATCTAATGCCCAACTCATGTCATCCAACAAACTCCCATCTCTCCTTATATTCTCTACCCTAATTTCCTTCGCAACGATCTCTCTCTCTCTCTCTCTATTAAAAAAAAAAAAACCAACTACCCATCTCTCTCTATATAGCACGTTTCAAATAAAATAAAAATAATTAAATATGAGGTTCAATTTTCATTATTTTATTTATTTATTTTGACTCACTTCAATTCTACATTTTTTTTTTCTTCCCCCCTTCAAATTATTCTAAATATTGATGGGTAAACTAAGATAGATCCGTTGGGAATTTGGATTGTACTACCTCAATACAATACAATAATAGTGATAGTATTTACCACACCACAAATTAAGTGGAGACCAACATATTATAATACATAATACAAAAGTTAAATAGTTAATATAAGATACTAGCTAAATGATACCTCTATTGATCTACTCTATAGGTGTATTTAAAACTTGACATCTTCCTTTACCCGCAAAAAAAACTTGACACCTTCTTTTGATTACCTTTTATTTTATTCTCAAAAGTTCTTTAAGTAATAGACTTATGTGGAAAAAAATAAAAAATAAAAATTGAAAATAATTTATTATTATATATTATATTAAAAGAAAAAAACTATTCAACACATAAAAATGTTTAATAAGAAAATATTTTTTTATTTCAAATCTTAGGCTCTCTTTGGTTTTATTTCTATTTATACTTATTTGACTTATTTATATTTTTACATGTGTTTGGTATAATTTATAGCACTCATTTATATTTATAATAAATTAAAATAAATCATAAATTGCAAATTACTCCCAAACTATTTGTGATTTGTGACAAAAAATCATTTAAGTTAATTTTTGCTACCTGAAATGAGTACGTGCGCTAAACTACTCAAATTCAAATGTAAATAGATAACTTCAGTATATTTTATACTTTTCAAATAAAAAATCCTAAATCCTATCATCTCTCTCACTCGAAGCTCCAAGCTGAAAGTGAAATCTAAAACCTATTTTCTTATTATATAATCTTTTTTATAAATAGTAACGAAACGAATACTATTTGTGGTCTATAGTTTATTGTCATTAATAATTTTAAAAAAAAAATTAATAAATACAAATAGAAATCATACCAAAGAGAGCCTTAAGTAAATTTATATTTTACATTTTTGTAATTTGTCATGCATTGCAAATGCTCAATACTAGTTTGTCATTATTATAAGAAAAAAGTCATTATAAAAGAAGTAGGGATAGTAACCCACTAACCCTAGCACTAAGCATTAGCCCTGGCCCACTTCAAAGGCCCATCCCAATTGGGTCCCACAACAGAAGGCTTTGAGAAAAAGAAAACAAAAGGCCACTAAAGGACATACAACAACTGCGTAAGAGGATAGAAAAGAAGGAAAAGAAGGCGTCTTTCTCCTTCTTTCCTTCCTTTGGGGTTTTTCCATTGCCCACAAACAGCCAAAAACTGTTCCTAGTTGTTGACCTAACCACCCTATTTGTTTCCCAAAACTCATTCTGTGGGCCGGCATTGGACCTATGGGCCTAATTTTCCACAAAGAATGCAAGGAAAGGTCCCCACTATTAAGCAATGTGTTGGTAAAACCAGATTGGGTTTTGGACCATTTGGTGCTTTTGCTTATCGGTCTGAATGGTTGAACCATGGCCCAACAGTTCATGGAGGTCATCAGGCCATTGGTTTCTTGACTAGGTTTATTTATTCGATCTTATAAGATTGTTCCCAAATTAAGGAGAAACTCCCCCCCCCAAATCTGTTTTGTGAAGTTGAAACTTCCCTTTTGAGATAAGTGGCCCCTGCACCCGTGCGGATCCAATGTGATCGCGAACATGGGACATTAAAGTATTTAACAGAGGTGAGATTTTTTATTTCACGGAGCCAGGGTGATCATTTTATCCTTCCTATTTTTAAGTGTAGGCACCACACAATATGGCTACTTTCAAATCCAAGGGATTTGGATGCAAAATAAAGTGATTTATTTATTTATTTTGATAAATAAAGTAAATTAAAGTGAAATTTAATAACTGAAAAAAATGAAATGATTAGGATTTGTGAAATAATCATATGAAATAATGATTACATAAGGGTTTGTTTTTTTTAGGTTGAACTTTTGATTTTCCTTTCTTTTATTTTTTTTGCAATTAAACAGCATTAGATTTATTTTAAAGGGATTTTTTTTACCCCGAATATTATCTAGGATCTGGGATAATTCCTAGAATTTTATTAAAAAAGAAATTGATAATAAAAAACAAGGGGGCACATAACCCGCCTTACCCCAACCTAGGAGAGACAAGTCACTCTATCACTATCAAAACCCAAAAGAAAACACTTATAAAATAACTATTACATTTGAAAGACTGGTAAAACAGCTTTGTCCTCTCAAATGATGCAACTAAGATCACCTACAAGAGGATCATCACCACTGAAAATCAGATTTATTGTAGACTCACAAGCAAAATTAGTTAACCAATCCGCTGCTCGATTGCATTCCCGAAATGAAAATGAGATGTGGGCTCTCATATAATCACAGAGGTTGATAACTTCCTAAAATCAATACCAACAGTTCCACAAATTACAGTATCTTTGGGTAACTAGCTTCACAATCAAGGAAGAGTCAGAATTAACATAAAAATTAGAGAAATCCAATTCCTCATACAATCTCAATCCATCTCTAAGGGCTTTCAACTCAGCCATTGAATTTGAACACACCCTATAGAGATTGGAGAATGCTACAAGAACATTCCCATTATTGTTTCTAATAATGTCTCCCCCACCACTAATGCCCGAATTTCCCCTACTAGCACCATCCCATTATTTTATTTTTTTTTATCAACAATGAAATAATTGATTAGAACTAAAAGAGCGAGCAAGTTTATGAAAAATTTTATTTTATTTTATTTTTTATTATTATTATTTTTTTTTATCAACAATGAAATCATGGATTCAAACTAGAAGAGCGAGCAGGTTTAAGAACATTCCAAAAAAAGAAGAAAGGACATACACACCCACTTATGAGGATAAGGAACAAGAGAAGAACTAGCAAAAGAAGCTAAAAGATGCCAGAAGAGTTTGCATACCTCAAAAAATGCACAAGTATTAAAGACTATAATTTAGAGACTAAACTCCTATGTCTTGAACACAAGGTATGATTTCTCAAAGAGGATCAAATGCTTGATTGATGCATTCCACAAGTTCTAGAGTCTGATTCCACTAATATGTTTTGAATAGCCAACTCCAAAGCTAGCTAAAGACCTATTCTCATGGCAGCATATTCAGCAAAAAGGGGGAGATCTAGGACTGCCTTTTAAAGAGATTCCAGTAAAAAAAATATTATAATCATTTTTTTTCCTCTTTTAATATAACACACTTCTTGTTTCAATCAATGAAGAACCTGTCAGTTTAGCGTGTATACTTAAAAAACGTGCAAGACAATAACAACTCTTTAAAGTGACATAACTCATTGGTGGGTAATGCTTGAAAATTGGAATGCTAGCCATATTTCCCTTACATGTGATTAATAAAATCTTGAAATTATCATTTTTTTCTAATGTTGACAAGTGGTGGTGTCTTCTGTCAAAGAAAGGAATCCTAACCACCAAACTAGCTGCAAAATTTTTGATTTCTATGTCTACTACTAACCATAATGGATGCTCAAACAGGGATACATACTGCATCTCTCTTTGCTTTTATTGATAGTGATATTTGAAAACTCAACTTACACCGAAAATTTAAGTTGTTCTGTTGGAGACTTGTTCTTGGAGGACTACCCCACTATAGATATTGTGGGAATATGGAAGGACATTCATTTGGAATGTGGATTTTATTAATATCAATTGTGAAACTAATTGGCATGTCTTCCAATCTTGTGATTTCATAAAAAGAATCTGAGTTGCAGGCCCCTTGGGACTACGAAGAGAGTCTTTCACCAGCCTCTCATTTGACTCTCTTATCGTGTTCTTCAATTCAGACACAATTGCTGAAATGGATAAAAGTAGAATTTCGCACACTTTCATAATAACATGTTATTATATATGTATTCTTCTCAAATATATAATTAAATTGAAGGGAAGTGTAGTTTCTACATATGTGCAAGGGCCAATGGGAGTGCATAAAGCAGTATACACAGATTTCATGGGGGTGGGTTGATCGTTTCGCCCACTTGCGTTGTCTGGGAGCTAAGGCCACACACCCCCTACATAAATCTTTCTCTCTTAAAATTAAGACAATTGCCTAGCATAGTTGGTAGGGGGTAGTGCAATAAGCTCCTCCAACCAGAAGGTCTTGGATTTGAAACTCCTAGTCCTCACCTTCCACCTCTATAGAATAGGATAGAGTAGGTACCGATGAGAAAAATAAAAAATACATCATTATAATATTGAATAGTTAATTAATTAGTATGATAGAGAGAGAGAGAGTGAGGGCCAAAATCGTGCAGTATATATTTAATAGGAGGTTTCCCACTCTACTAATAGAAAATTTATCATCATCAATCAATGGTGCGTAAAAATAATTTAATCAACTAGGAATGCCTACATAATCAAAAACGAAAGAGAGTGTCATTGTAGGACCCATATGGTTAGGATGTGAGATGACGTAAAAAAGCATTCACACACTATTAGAGATTCTTTTTCCATATCTAATGCATTGTCATATTATATATGTGGCACATACCTAATCGTCATCTTCGCATAAGACAATAGACATGTCCAGTGATAAAGCACAGGCATGTCATTTACTCATTTATGTGTTCCATTTTCGTTAATTATTAATACTAAATTCTTATATAGAGATATATATATAATGTATATTACTTTCTACAATTGATAAACTACAAAAGCAAGGAAGTTTGAAAGAAAATGTCATGGAGATACCCAACAACCAACCACGGTCATTGAATTATTTTAAAATAGAGATCTTAATAGAACTATTTCTGATGGGATTAACTAGGATAACATCTATTAGATATATTTTTATTTATTATAGTTTGTTTAAGTTAGGTAAAATAAAAATATAAGGGAGTGGTTTGTGCAAGGATAAACAAGGAATCAGTGTAGGGATGCACTTTGTTCTGCATCAAGAGTAGCTTAGATGGGGAAGAAAATTTGTGGATAAGTGAATCGTTCCAAGGTCCTTCACTCACATGTCAAATTTCAAACAAATCCAAATTAAAAAAAAAAAAAAAAGGGTCCATAGAACCAAAGTTGTGTGCATGAACATACACAAGAAGGTATGATATTAGATAGTAGGGTTAATGATTGAATTTGAAATTAAAATTTGATAGGTGGCCAAGTTAGACCATTTTACTGTGAGTTTTCTTTCTTGTTATTATGCTTGATAAAGTATAATGTCTCACTATTTGTCACATAGGTTAGTCCTTGAGATAGAGGACCACAAATGGCTTATTAGAATAATTTCAACTTAAATGAGTACATGAAATAGCTAAAATTGGATCGGGATCCTCTCCTGGATGGTGATAGCCCAAGTCTTGCCCATAGTTACCTGGGTGATCGACATGTATCCAATCGATGATCCGATGACTCTTTATGCGGTGCCTTTGTTTTGGTCGATAGAAACACAACCTTTGGATCACTGCTTGGACACATATCGATCTCTCAAGTAGTTATGGGCTGACCTGGGTGATCACTGCTCAAGAAAGGAATTAGATTAGCTAAAATTACACTTAGATGTCATTTGATGGTATTTTGATAATTTTACTAAAACTTTGAACCAGAGTATGAGCAACTTTCCTTGCTGATTTTGCATTAAAATCTTTTTTTTTTTTTAAGAAAACTAAAATCTAGTCACTGAGATGCATGTGGGGCTGTGTAAACACTCTTAGTACATTGTACCAAGGTTTCAAAACACAGAATCGGAACGGCGATCCAGATCAGATCCGAATCGATGGCCTAGATCGCTCCAGAACTGGTGTTTAATGCCCTAACCCTATTTTCTATAAAGACCCACACGAACCGAACCCGGTAGCATAGTTTTCAAAACCGGCTTTCGGGTCCTGGACCTCCTGGTTCCTTATCACTCCAATTTCGGTTTAAACCATTCTAATCGTGGGCCGTTCCTTCTAGTGGCCCAATCCAAGAAAATACCGGTTATGATCATCTGACATCTGTGTGGGTGGGTCAGGCCCAATTGAAGAAATTTCTATCAGCAATGAAGGAGAAAGACTGGACAACCATGGAATCTTAGGACCGCCAAATCTGTTTTGGCTTTTTCGGCCCAAAGGAAAAGGTGGGGGCCCAGAAACTTAATGGTCCTGATTTGTTCAGAGTTTGTGTCGTTTCTTATAGGCAATAATAGCTTCCAAAGTACTTGAAAGCACTGTATCAACACCAGAAGTACAAAAAAGAAAGACACTCCCTCTCACACTCACAGACTCAGTCACTCCTCTCTTCTTTTAAAATGTCTATAATACCCTTGTTTTTTTCTTCTATTTGTCGGACACGTGTCACACATTGGATAAACCCAAAACACTTGTCTTTTTTCACTTTGGTGGTTCCCCACCCCCCACCACCAAAGAAGGATTTATTCTCCTCTTCTTTGAGTAAAGTCAATTTTGATAGGCTAATGAAATGGTGGGTTCCATGGGAGGCGTGGGTCTGAGTGTGGGTCCCACAGTAATAAAGAGGTGAAAGGGAAAGGTGGAAATACGTCCAGAGAGAACGACAAAATCTAAAGCCTTTTAAGCTTCCACGTTTCGGATTCTTACAAAAACTATGCCGTCACGCTCTTTCTGTTACAAGACAGCCCACTGTGGTCTCATTATGGTAATTGTACGTAATTAATGGAAAGGTTAGAGGGTATTATGGTAATTACAAATGGGGTTTGCCACTTACCTTTTCTCGGGTTCGGGTCCCATGGAAGGAGATGAGTCCAGAAGGGACGGGAAAGTGTTTTTGTCGTCACGTGCCTTGGCGTCGGCCACACGCAGGAAATATTTTTGTCTCTTTCCCTTTAAATTATTTTGCCTCTTTTAAATTTCGAAAAACTATTTTTTTTTTTTTTTTTTTTAGATTGTTATAAATAGAAAAGGCAAAAGGAAGAGACTGGAGAGAAAAGGGAGAGAGGAATAAAGAATAATAATAATTTATTATTTATATTTTTTTATTAAATTTCGAATAGTTGGATGATGGTGGGGCCCACCCAACAGTTTATTATGGCCGATCGCTTTGTCGTCTCCTTCGTCTCCGTTCACGCCCGTCGTTCATAGAGTTTGACTCCACGCCTTCTCTCGCGTGCGCCGTTCGTCTTATCTTTCACATCCCTCCTCCTCCTCCCTTTCTTCCTCTCTCTCTCTCTCTCTCTCTCTCTCTCTCTCTCTCTACTGTTCTTCCTTGATCTTGGTCGTGTGCTGTTGATTTTGTTTTTTCTTTTATAGTTGAGATCCTGCTTTTTCTCAGTTGTTCAGAGTTGAGAGCAGAGTAAACAAGTGATCCTATAGATCCTATAGAGAGGAGATACGAGATTAGGGTTTGGTTTTAGTTTTCAGAGTTATGAGTTGTGAAAGTGGAAGATTTTGGAGCATTTGTACTTGTTTTTGAGGTTGTTTTTGTTTTCGGTTGTAGAATTTATCTGGTTTTTCAGTTTGATGGCCGGAAGTAACGAGGTTAATCTTAATGAAGCCAAGGTAATCTCTGGTTTTTGTTGTCTCCTCGCAGTTTATGAAGTTTCATGGTACTTGGGAAGAGGAATTAAGTTGTGGTTTTTTGAAGAATATTTGGGTTTTTTTTTTTCCTTTCTGGGTTTGTTAACCTGATGGGTTTCTAGGGATTGAGGGATTGGAATGGCTACTAGAAATTATTTGCAGATTTGGAGTATAATTGTTGTGATTAGATGTCCATGTTCTTGTAATTGATCATCATTTAATCTTCTTTCGAACTCTTGTCTTTTTGTAGACGGTGGTGCCGCTCAATACATGGATCCTCATCTCCAATTTCAAGCTGGCTTACAATCTCCTTCGCCGGCCGGACGGAACCTTCAACCGCCACCTCGCCGAGTTCCTAGACCGTAAAGTCGCGGCAAACGCCAACCCAGTTGACGGAGTTTTCTCTTTTGATGTCATAATCGACAAGGCCACCGGTCTTGTCATCCGGGTTTACCGTCCGGCACCAGCAGATGAAGCTCAGCCGGGCATTGTGGAGCTTGAGCGGCCCCTTAACGCCACTGATGTCGTCCCAGTGATCATCTTCTACCATGGAGGAAGCTTTGCTCACTCCTCCTGCAACAGTGCCATTTACGACACACTTTGCCGGCGGCTCGTTGGCATCTGCGGCGCTGTAGTGGTATCTGTTAACTACCGCCGTGCACCGGAAAACCGGTATCCTTGTGCTTACGACGATGGATGGGCAGCTATTGAATGGGCGAGCTCGAGACCATGGTTACGGAGCGGCAAGGACTCCAAGGTTCACGTCTATTTGTGTGGAGATAGCTCTGGAGGTAACATCGTTCACAATGTCGCCATGAGAGCAGTTGATTCGGATATCGAAATATTGGGGAATATACTGCTCAACCCATTGTTTGGTGGGAAAGACAGAGCTGATTCTGAAAAGAAATTAGATGGGAAGTATTTTGTGGCAGTTCAAGACAGAGACTGGTATTGGAGAGCCTTTCTTCCTGAAGGAGAGGATAGAGATCATCCGGCATGTAACCCATTTGGTCCCAGAGGCATAAAACTTGAAGGGCTCAAGTTCCCTAAGAGTCTTGTTGTGGTTGCAGGTTTAGACCTTGTTCAGGATTGGCAATTAGCTTATGTTGAAGGGCTCAAGCAGGCTGGCCAAGATGTGAAGCTTCTGTTCCTAGAGAGAGCTACAATTGGGTTCTACTTGTTGCCCAACAACAACTACTTCTATACTGTCATGGATGAGATCAAGCAATTTGTGCGTTCTAACTGTTTATAGACTTACTTCAAACTACATAGCAGCATCAATACGTAACTGAAGCTTTGACATTTCACTTGGGTTTTTTTTCTTCTTTTTGATAGTGTGCACTGTGCAGTTTATTAGGTTTGTGTAGTATTGCTGCTCTTCTTACTATAGTGTTCTGTTCTATTGTGGTGGAGATAGAGATGGTCTGTAGCATTCTGGGACTGGTTGTCTTTGGTTCAGTCATGGTTGGATTTCAATATGGAAGAACCTTCTTTCAGTGATTCAGCCAGTTGCAGATTTTCTTGTTCACCATTATGTATGGCTTATGGGCCCAATTGTGTTCTGAAGCTTCAGATGAGTTGGTTTGTACTACTGATTGCAGGAGCCACCAAATTTAAATCTTTACCCCTTCTAACATCCAACCTCAAAGGAGGAGGGAGAAACTGGAGTGTGGGGGTAACATTTGGTGGTTGATCAATTGGGGCTTGGTGCCTGGCTAATGTTATATGTAGAGGGCTGATTTCAGGAAGATGGATGGGGAAACCGTCCATTGTATTGTGAACTTGTATGTTATAGTTATATACTTTGTGTTCTAGAATTATAATATAAGAATGCTTTTCTTATTTCTCACTTGGTCTCTCTGTTCTTCGGTTCTTCTTTGGTCTTTGTTTGCTTTCTTTGCCTTGTTAGAAAATCTTAGCCTGTTAAATGCAGGAAAGCCTATTTGAGTTCTTGTAGAGGAATAGCTTCAACAAAAGTTGCAGATGTCTATTGGATCAAAAAGCACCTTAAAGTAATGTATTAAAATCATGCCATCATCTTCTGTGACCGACTAATATCAGATTTTATCAAAATGGTAAAAGCATTTGCAGCATGGAATGCAACAGGATTGGCTAAGTTAGATCATTTTTGTAGATTGAGGCCAATTCTAACAATGGCAGGGAGGTGTCTCCCAGTCCCAAGAATAAATGGTGGGGCCTTATGGAGAAGTCCTGCTTAATGATTCTCCTGTAACATCTTTGTTTACATCCTTTCCCATACAAAATCTTAACATCAATATTTTCATCTCCTGTATCAGTTTATTAGTATATTGCTTTTCATCCAACCAAACAAAATATTGGATTGACAGAAGGGGAAAACTCGGGGGACAAAAAGGGGAAACAGAGAACAGAAAAAACAAAGAAGAAGAGTGGCTGAAGATCCTTCCAGCCAACCTTTGTATCCCACTTTGATATCCCCATGTCTATATGTATCCCACATTGGATTAAAACTCAACTCTTAACAGCAAAAGTAGACTTAAGACCACCTCAAAATATGTTATCTTTAAGCCTTTATTAGTGGGCATAAGATCATTTGGGTTATGAAATCTGGTATTCCTGAAAAGCTGATTCCATTCACATTGAAAAGAAATGATATATACTGACTTGTTGATGTGTGATTGGGTGGGTCAGGATCATCAAATTCTTTATCATTTAAGATGATTTTTATTATCATTCGTCAGCTCTTTTGATTTTCCTGCAGATGGGTACTGGTTTTGGAGTTTGCGATGGTTGCAAATACAAGAATTGGCTTATTTTGAAGGGTTGGGGAAGAAGATCACATCTACTAACTAGTGTGGTTGGATAAAAGTCTGATGTGTTTGGACTTATTTACAGGTCAAGAAAAGGAGAAAAGGGACCACTTGAGGAACCCAAACCACACAGAGCTTTCAAAGTTGTTGTCTGTTGAACGATTGATAAAATTGGTGGAACAGCTAATGCTTGACAAAGACTTTTGAGTCTCATTCTTATTGGAATTTTCAGACCAAACCCATTTACAAATATCATTTAAACTTTGAATCACTCAATCAAAACAAAACAATCACTTAGCTTCATTAATGAATTCTACTCTTTTTTATTTCAGGGAAAGGGTTTGTTATGTCTTAACTGGCAGTCTTGCTATGGCTTTGTCCTTTCTCAATTAGCTATTAATACATAGTTTCTAATAGGACATAAGAGTTGCTGTCATTAAAATGACTTTTGTTTTAAGCACCGTTTGTGTGCCAACCTATCCTACATTCCTAATCTCTTGTGAACTATTAAATTAATTTTTTTGTTCAAATGTGGAAAATCACTTATTTGTCAATTTGTGGGGCTTTGCTTGTGCTTGTGTACCTCTTTTGTTCACATAAGAAAGTGCAAGCTATATCTATACTTTTATATGTTTAAAATTGAGAGGAAATAGACAAATAGTTTCCTAAATCTGATTCTAGACCAACTCATATGGAATCCATCAAATTGCAAATGGATAGGTTTACTTCAATTATAGTGAGGATCAGTATAGTTAATTTGTAAATCTTCTCCTTTAAAAAAAATTATGGTTAATCCATAAAGTAATGTGTTATCCAATCTTTTGGGTCTAATCAGACTCTTAAGATGAACAAAAAATCGTGCTCATCTCCCTGGTCAAACTTCAAGCTTCAAATATATTATTTGGAAACCAAGTTGGTATAAAAGAAAAATTAAACCAATGTGACCAAATCTGAAATTTTAACTCATATGATATAATTGGCTTAGTTGCTAAAAGTATTATTATTTGACCATAGTTTTGGACATATCTTTGAAATAACACATTATAGCATTAACTAAGCTCTTAATCATACTTAGACAATATACCTTATACCCATGAAATAAATAACTATAGCTTGGCATAAACTATAGTTGACATGTGCTTTTGTACGTAACCTTGGCAATTTGGATCAAGATTAGGGCTGTCCATGAGTCAGATTAAGCCTGATAACAATTTAATTAATCATAATCCAATTAGGAAATGAAAGTATCCATATCACTCACATGGTGATCAAGAATTTTTATCTGACAAGGATTTGAAAATCAGATTTGAACCCGATTTGATCCGAAAATATAATATCTTAAGTTGATCTATTTGTTTATAGATCATACAATTTTGACAAATAGAAGAAAAGAAGGATGATCAGAAGGTTCCAAGCTACTTCAGGTCCTTTCCTAATCGAATCATTAGATTGAATCAAGCTACAACTGGATTTGATATGTTGATTTATTGGATCACTCGGACATAAAGTCCTTATCGACCATTAACGGTTCTCCTTATATTGGTATCTAATTATATGTTAAGCCAATGGTAGGCAACAAAAATGGTACATGTATAAGAAGAGAGAAAGGAGACCCATAATTAATGAGGGAGACTCAGAGAATGTTAACTGAGTTTCTCTATCTTATAGGGTGTGAGCGTGCGACTCTTTCCCCTTACTTTCATCTCTCTAACATTTATTTTTATCATTTTCTATTTTCTTATTGTCTTCATTTCTCCGTAGCTGACCCATAAAGTTGAGATAAGACTCAATTTGTTGTCATTGAAGATCATATGAGAACAAAGTAAACACTTTTCCCATCTGGGATTTTTGGTCTAAAGATGGGCAGCGCTGGACTGGATGGAAGCCTCGGGCTGAGCCCAGCCTAAGGGTGTTAATCGGTTCAGTTTCGGTTTAAATGATGTGAATCGATTCAGTTCGATTCACATTTATTTGACTAAAACTATAACCACACCATTTACTAAACAGTTCCACTTTCTGAAACTGTGACCATTTAGTAAACGATTTCGATTTCCATGGTTTTAAACGGTTTTGATTTCGATTTATTTCATACGGTTTGTAAAACGATTAACAATCGATTTGTTATAACTTGCAACCATCTCTAAACTGAAGATCATAAGCTTATCAAAAAATAATTGACAACCACAAATAAGAGATTCTATATTAACGATGGTATGTCTTGATTTGATAATCTAATGCTATTTCTTTGCATGGTCATTCTCAAACATTTAAAACTAATATCATACAACATCCAAAGCCAACTTTTTACAGCATAAAATATTAAAATGACAAGTGGTTCAGCCAAAACACCCCATCTATGATAACATAATAACATATATGGATTATAAGTTCATGATCTAAAGCCTAAACTTGAATTGAATTGTAATAAATCATACCAAAGCAAGATGGACACTTAATTTAATTGTTAATTGTTATACGGATTACTGTCCCTTCTTTATTTAATTGTTATATGGATTAATCTGATTGGTTTAAACGGTTTTAAATGGTTTGATTTAAACGGTTTTAAATGGTTCGATTTAAACGGTTTCAATTCGATTTGAAACCAACGGGTTCTGCAATTAAAACTGACTCAACCCGTTTAGTTAATCAGCCTGAAACTTGAAACCATAACCGCACCATTTACTAAATGGTTTTACAATTTCTGTGTAAACAGATCAGTTTGATTTCGGTAAACGGTTTCGATTACAAATTCACATCCTTACCCCAACCCAACCCTGACCTTGATTTTACATAACTATATTTTAATTAGAGTAAGAAATAGCTTCATGGTCTCATGGCCCCTACACCAGCATCAAGGCTTATAGAAAAACACGCAATGTTTCACCTGCCTTTATGTGTAGGCATAAAGGCAGCTTTCGTTTTCCATACTAACTATTATATATATGGAAAAATGTTGGGTATGCTGCCAGCATACCGTATGCAAGCACCCTATGTGTCCCATCTCTCTCTTCCCTTTTTTGAAATGAACTTCATATCATTCCTTAATGATACCCCATCATGTGTCCCCATTGGTGTTGTCCATTGGCTTACCGTACCAAGGCTGTACCAAACCTGCCAGGGTTAGGCCTGGGCTGATATATCTTAACTTGACCTAGGGCCGAGTTGAGCTTTGGGTGAGCCAGGAAGACTCAAGGTTGGGCTGAGGTCTTAAGAAACTAGTCCAGGTCTCACCCCTGCCTTACATTTTATTGTTTCTTGCTGGGGTACAAATTAGGCCGATAAACCGGCACCGGCTTGCTTGCCTGTGAGCCAAGCTGAGGTTGATAAATTTCCACCTGAGGTTGGCTGGGCCGGGCTGGCCCACGGCTGAAGCCTAGAATTGGCCCAAGCTCATGGAAGTTCAGCCACCGGTGCAGGAAAACTTTATCCTTAAAAAAATTTAACCCATAAGCCCAAGAGACCCCAGAAGCTCAGAAACCCCAACATTCATCACTGGAGAAAATTCATCTAAGAAGACTTCCGGTAAAGCTCATCTATTTCATACTGCAATATCTCTAAAGAAAGATCCAACAACTGAGATAATTTGCCAACAGGAAGTGAAAATCGATGTTGAAGTGATGCATTGGAAGGTAATTGGCTAATTCAATTAACCAGGCTCCATTTGGCTGCAAGGGAAATAAAGGTAAGGGAAATGAAAAAAAAATTTGTTATCATTACCTCACATAATGCTGCAATCCTTACAACTCTCCGTCTCTGCAAGACAATATCCAGTCAATTAAGAAGAAACAAAAGGTGCATCATCCACCCAAACAACTTGAAGAAGGTCCACAAATAGACCTACTTCCAATCAAAAGCATTTATGGGAACATATCAGGAAGATTTTGCCTTAGTGTTGATAAAGCCACTCGGTTCTAATGAGCTGGAAAATGCTATATTCGATGTTGTCGACAAACAAACAAGCTCAGAATTGAGTTTTGGTGGCAACAATAACTAAATTATATAGATCAGCAAATTTGTAATGCTGCATTTAACCCAAAAACAATGATATTACAACAAATTTAAGCCTAACAAACCAGGGCCTGTAGAGGAGAAGAAGTGTAGAGAACCAAGAGAGAGCTGTGCTGAACCACGATAGATTCAGCCTAAAAATCTACTGTGGGTTGTTCCTCTTATTTATAATATAATAATTTGTAAAACATACAATCATAATCAAAATAGGCAACCTAATCTACTAATCAAAATAGGCAACCTAATCTACTGAGTCTAACCTACTGACAATTAACTCCCAACAATAACACATAAAGCATAATAAGAAATCACAACAAGAACAGATATTAAAAGCAACACTAGTCTTGGATAGCAGTTGTAGAAGCTAGCGAGCACAAAGAACTTCATTCTGGTAGAAATGTCAACTCAAGCACACCAACCATCAGCAGTATCAATATATTAAAATAAATAAATAAATTAATTAAATTGGCATGTTGAATAAACCCAACATAAATATCAGCAACGAACAAAATAAGTGGTGGAGAACAACATCAAAAGCACTTCTCAAAGAAGGTACTTAGCTAAGTTCCAATCTGCTTAAAGAAGACAAAAAATGAGCATCCAATAGCTACATCATAAGCCCTTCTCAAGGAAGGCACTCCAACAACATAGTAACAATGATGTGACTAGCAAAAAATCACATGATTAGAAATTTGATTAGTGAAAATTAAATTCATCCCTGAGTGCCAAAAAAGCGCTCTCAGATAAAATTGCAGCACAAGGTTGGTGTCGACAAGATAAATTGCACTGTTGTTGAATACCATCTTCGTAGATAAATTGTTGGTGAGGAAACGAACAAATAAATGGTAGTAATCTTCAACTGGTAAGTAGATGACACCAAAAAAAAATAGTGAAATCTCCAATCTCCCCTCACGTGTAGCATTACACGTGGACAAATAAGGCATAAAATGCAATAAAGAATATTCATCATCTTGAAGGATGAGAATCATAATAAATCCCAATAAAAATCCCTAATCTCTCCCTCATGATAGCAAATAATCTCTATGCAAGTACCAATCTTAAAAAATTACATCCCTAAACTGAAATGATTGAGGGCCCACCATAGCAAAAATATGGCAAATATATAATTCCAATGGTTGCAAATAAAGACCCAGTAATTAATAAACAATATGCAGCAACAACATCACTCCATGCAAGTGTCCATTTGTTTAAAAAAAAATATTACACCCACAGTGATGTGATCGAGGGCTCTAACTGATGTAGATACGGCTGCCCTTATCTGATTGGACCAGCACGACCGGCTTTGGAAGCCAAGAGCCAAGAAGAACCGGTCCAACCCAAGATTTTGGTCCAACAAGGATTGGAAATAAAATTAGCAGCTTACTTAGTATTTTATTTCATGCTTTTACCTTCCAAACTAGAATGTAGGAGTATGATTTATTTCCTTGCTTTGGTTTCTTTTTTATAGTTGTTTCCTAGTTTAGGCTAGTTTTCATTTCAGTTAAGTTTCTAATTTCATGTTCCTATTTTCCTATATATTGGCTGTAATCGATTGAAGACTTAGAGTGATTTGATTATTGAATGAAGAGGTTGAGTTTGTGCACCAGTGAAGTGTGTGATTCCCCTCCTTCCCCTTCCTACTCTACTTTTCCTTTTCTTCCCTAAGGTTCTCCATCACTAAGACCTTAAATAGGATGCTATGATCCCACCGAAGGAAGAAAATTTGCAAAATATACTACCAATGGAAATTCTGTAAAATTTGGCCACACTTATGGATCCACCTAAGCAAGAGAATATTCAAAATATGTCAATAACAAGCAAGTGTGGCAATTTTGTAAATAATCAGAAATTTTAAGAGGCCACTTGGTAAATAAGGAAGTAATGGGACATGAAGGGAATTATATTTGTGAGGTATGGGACAAAACATAATTAAAGCAGAAGAGGGGTACTTTGGAAAGGAGGGAATATGGTAACCCTTAAAAACTTGTCACTACGATCATGTTCTTCCTCTCACTAAAACCAAAACCAGCGGAAAGAAGGGAATGAAAGCTTCTGGTGAATCGACCAACAAATCACTCTCAGCAATCAACTTCAACAGTAGCAACAAATCATTGAACTTCAGCAAGAATATGAACCTTAGAAGAACCAACTGACACCAGAAACAGCAGATTGATCAATTCAGCAGATCAATCAGCAGCAATGGGGCGATAATCTTGCAAGGAGGGGGAGCAAAACCATGGTTATGGCAACTACAACAACTGATGCCGATGATTTCTCACCTTCAGTGACAGCCATAGCAGCGGAAAACCTATCAATAAAACACCATAAGAGGAAATCGCAAGAAACCAATATCAATTCAACCTCAGTATATCATGCAAGATAACAGAAACGCCATCAGAACCCTTTGTTGACCTAAGAGATGAGCTCGCAACTGAGAACCAAAACCGTAGATCACACTTCTAAGCTGTAGCTAGATTGAAAATCATGCAAAGAAGCATCACTGGCCACTTCTATCCAGAAATCTCTAGGAGGCAAGTTGAGCAAGTGAGACAACTCCCTGTTGAGAAGGTTGATGATACACTGTGAACATGATGCAGGTAAGCACAATAATTTTGTTTTTTGTCACAACAGAGTAATCAAACACACAACACTTTCTTCTTCTTCTTCTTCTTCATAGCTCTGATTCCATGTGACAAATCTGAGCCTAACAAACCAGGAGTTGTAGAGGAGAAAAAGAGTAGAGAGAGAACCAAGAGAGAGCTGTGCTGAACCACGATAGATTCAACCTACATATCTATCATGGGTTGTTCCACTTATTTATAACAATTTGTATAACATACAACCATAATCATAATGAAGATATAATGTCCAAGTGAACAAGCCAATAAATGTTCAATTAACACCCCCCCCCCAAAAAAAAAAAAGTCAACAGCCCAATGCCAGATTCTGGACCAGCCACATGATTAGAAAAATGATTTACCATTTACCCTATTTTGCCAGACTCTCAAGGGTTGACAGTGAATCAAACTGAACCCCAAGGGGATAGCCGAGTTGGCAAGGGACCTTCGCCTCAGGAAGCGTGTGGTTCTGAGTTTGACTCCTCTTACCTCTTTAGGGCCACTCACATGGGGGTGTTTAGTGCTATTCACTGCTTTCAATGAAAGTTGAATGGTTCTCATTCAACCCCAGTATGACCCAGTCCATGCAGTTGTGGGGTCAATATGGGCCTGCGGGACTAGTCAGGCCGAAGGCCTAGATACCCGTCGTTAGCCAAAAAAAAAAGACAGTGAATCAAACTGTTTTAAATTTGTTGAAGACCATAAAATTTACTAGAACTTGGACACAGTTAACTTATTCAATAGCTCAAGATATTTGACATTTCAGTTGCAGGGATAAAATCATGGAAAAAAAGATCTATGACGTTACAAATATTGTTCCAAGGATATATACTAACAATTACAGGTTCATATAAATTTCAACTGGTTTAGCCACAGAGAGAAGAAACTGCAATAACTAAGTCAAATACTCCAACTACTAAATATTTACGCTACCACATATCACCCTCATTTCTTCCAATCTTTAACTAATTGGGAAACCTAAACTAACTATGAAATTGAAATAACAAAGAATATGGACTCAAAACAGGACCCTACCTAAACTAATGAATTAAATACTGTTTTCCTATTTTCTACCCATATTTGAGGCCTATTAAAGTGGCACATTACAAAGAAAGCCCATGGGATCAAAGACCCAACACATACATAACCCAAACTTAGGCTTATTTGCAATAAAATAAGCCCATTAAGTGACTTATCTGCATCAATGACCCTTTTATCATATGCCAAGGACAATTTCTAAGGAGATTTGCATTCCTCTTTGTCAAGTTGTCAAATTATCAAAAATAAATTCCACCAAGAGAGACCTGTTCAATTAACCCTCCAAACAGAAAGTTCAATGCAAATCCGCAATACCTAGGAAAAATTTCTGGTTTTACATTTGTTCCTTTCAACCATATTTAGATAGCATAATAAATTATTGATAAGAAAGAGAAAAAGACAATCAGCATGGGCAGCAATATGAATTTTTTTTTTTTGGGTGGGGTAAAACAGAATTGCATGTGTCAGATATACTACAAAAAACAGTAATGGCCAAAAGAGTGTCTAAGGCCAGATGGCATCACATCAACCATAAATATCCAAGAAACTTTTGGTAGATTTTCAATTTTTCAAGATTTTGAAGGTGATCTATTACCACTTGCAGAGTATTCTGAAGACATCTGGGTAGAGAGAACTTCATAGTTGCATTGCTCACTGTTATCCTTTGCGATGGTTTAGATTTGATTTTTTAAAACTGCTGTTACCCTTGTTTCACCTCTAAAATTCCACCTTTCTTTCAAATATTTTGAGTGGCAAAGAACTTTTTCCAAGTATGCTCCCATAGTCAACACACTTCAACTGCTAGGGTAAACTATGATTCACTTGCAGCACCAAGTGTCACTATCCTTTGTATAAGAATGACCCAAATGAACTCTGAAAACCCTAACCACTTTCAGTTCGCAGTTGCTCGAAAACAGAAATGCAAGAACACCAAGGTGATCATAGAAGAAAATGGAATATGATAGATTTGCTACTTTCATTGTGAAGTCTCAGTTTGTTGATTTTTTAGTTTATAATCTCCAAAACCACCTTCTTCCCTGATTGGGAAAGGCATCCAATCTTTGAAATTTTTATTATGCTTTGGATGGCGAACACAGTTAGCACCTTTATGGTAAAAAAAATTATTTCCAGGCTCCACATTATCCCTTCCTCCTGCCTCTTTTGCCCTGTGGATGCTGAAATAGTAGACTACTTTCTCATGTTCTACTAGTAAGCTCCAGATGTGAGGTTTTACTGAAATTCAATAATTAGAGACTAACAGATTCATTAACACAGTTCTCTTTCTCATTGAAGCTTGTAATGACTTGTGGCCTGTAAAGTATAGCAGGGACTTTTTTTTTCCTTTACTATATTAGGGATCGTTTTTCCTATTCATAAAGTCTTCTTACTTATCATGGGGAAAGGAAAATAGTAAAAACGGATCAAGTCAAGTTAAAATCATGATTTGGAGTTATAAACATCACATGTCTCCAAAAATGCTGCAATTAGGAAACATAAAGACATTCATCTATGTCATGTGTGGTGAGAACAAAATGCTGACAATTCTATAAAAAGAAGAGGTATCTTTACAGTTGTAATATGACAAAAAGTCTAGTAATCGTGAGAATTAAATATTTTGGAGCAGCAAGAACAAATTTTGATATTATAGAAGCAATGATCAATTAACCACATATATCCAAAGGGGGAATAATGAACAATGATATGAACTAGCGATTAAAAAAAAAAAAAAGAAGAAGAAGAAGATGCAACATCATCCAAGTTAAAAGATGATTTTTGCCAAGGGAGGAGAGTTATTGAGTCTATAATAATGCCATGTCATCGTCATGAGGAAACCTGCCCCACTCCCACTACACACTACCACCCCCCCAAAACACACCACACACCACACACACACACAAAAAAAAAAAAAAAAAAAAAAAAAAAAAAAAAAAAAAAACAAAAACAAAAAACAAAAAACAAAAACAAAAACAAAAAAACAAAAACAAAAACAAAAAAACAAAACAAAAACAAAAACAAAAACAAAACAAAACAAAAGGATCATGCACTTATTTTTCAATCTTAGAAGATACAGCAAGATCAATTACTGACAAAGCATGCCAGACAAAATGAAAAGAAGCAGCTTACATTCTTCTAGGAGCTGAAATTGTCCTCCCAGATGTCATGAACCATTTGCAATAATTTGATGAATGAATTTTTGAATTGTTGAAAAGCATGTTTCCAATGTAACCTAGGAAGGAGAGGCATCCAATGGAATTCCAAACCCATGTTTGCACATAATCCCTAGCAACCGATCTAGCTTATGTCTTTGGCCATACTTTAAGTAGGCCTTATACATGATGACGAATGTCTTCTTTGAGGGATCAATATTGAAACTTCCCATCTCATCAAGCACATTTTCCATCTCCTCCAGCCGATTATGTGCCCCATACATGACCATCTTACAATGATACAAGGACCGACAAATTCTCCAGCCAGCAGACTCAGCCTGCTTCACAAACTTTTCAAGCTGGTCCACTGCATTGCACCTGAAATAAGTTGCTATGATAGAACGCATCACATGTATAGTTGTGACTGAAGTTTTATGTTCAAATGCATCATTTATGGAATCCTCCATCCCTTCCATCAAGTCCTCTTGTGCATAAACCCTAATTAACAGCACATTCAACCAAGGCCTATATTCGTTCTCTGGAATTACCTTCAGTAGTGCCTCAATCTTTTTAATTCTATCAGTATCTGAGCTCTTACAATATGCACATATCATGGCTCTAATCAAAGGAATTTCCCTTGTGTTCACATGATCCTTTACCGCCTCATAAGCCTTCTCCATCTTCTCCAAATTGCCTGAATGTGCATACCCACGAAGCATTAGCAAGTGGGTGTCAATATTGGGTTTGACAAGGCCTGCCTTCATAGTCATGAAAGTCTTCTCCATTTCATCCCACATCCACGCTGTGACATACCCAGCAATCAGATTATTATATGTACTCAAATTAGGGGAAAGATTCAACTCTTGTGTCTCCCGGAAAGTTGCCTCCATGTGATCGACCAGCATCAAACGACCAAAAATTGAGATGAGAATGTTGTATGTCACAATTGTAGGGCAACAATTTGGTTCTCTTTTTAAATCTCGAAAAAGTGACTGAGATTTCTCAGCCAAACCATTATACATATAGGCAGCCATCAGTGCATTATAAATAGAAGATGACTTCATTCCCTTATTAACAGCATCCATAAACAACTCAACAGCAAGATCAACATTCTTAACTCTGCCTGCAATTGTAATTCCTTTGGCATATTCCTCTGCCGCCATTGGTACACCGACATTATCACCTTGTTTCCTTCTCCAATTAAATACCTGAAGATATTAAGTCACCAAAAAATTCACCAAAAATAAAAAAATAAATATAGCATCCGAAGAAATAAATAAATAAACCAACTAAAATTCCTTCCCAAATCCCAACAGTGTCTGCATTTCTCCTGCTTGTGTTAATTGAAATAAAATCCACTGCACCAAAAATCAAACTTTTTGTTGTTGGTGTTGTAGGTATTGTTTGAAACATAACATTAATGGATGGGCATTCGCTAACATGCTTATTATGTACAATAGAACGTTTTCAATGACTAAAAAAAAAAAAGTTCTGAAATGAGAATAAAGGTACCTCTAGGGCTAAATGAGGCCAGGTACCCAACCCCTCCAATAGCTCAAAAAAGGGAGATCCTCTGCTGTAGCTTCGAATCAAGTAAGGAAGTTTGGCTTCCAAGATTGAAGAGATCTTCTCCGAATCACCAATATGTGAGGTCAATTCAGTCGTCAACTCAGACACCACCTCGTTAATATTTTTTTCCCCAATAAGACGCAAAGAAGTCTTCTTCTCCGTGAGTAAACTGACCGACTTAGGGATTCCATCGGAGCTAAAATTAGGCGTGTGACCAGAAATTCCTCTAATGAAACTACAGCTCGAACTCCTCGAGATAATGGAGAGTGGAGTGAACAAAGATAAAGACTTTGATTTCAAAGAACAAAACTGCATAAGCATCTCCACTGCTGCGGCGTTGGAGACTTTCCGTGCTCGCTTCATCGTCTTGTAAGTAAAGTTAGCAGCATCTTTGAGGTTTTAGGGTTTTGGTGGATCAAAAATTAAGCTCCTGCGGATTGCAGAAGGTAGAAAGAGAAGGATTAATGGAGTAAATGGAGAGAATGAGAGGTTCGGAGAAATATACGCAGACCTGCCGCCCCCTAGATTCAACTTCGACAAGCTATTAGCGAAGGAGAAGAAGCATGGCCTGCACCACCCAAATAAAAGCGAATCGGCCGAGAGAAACTAAAGGGATTGGAAGGTGAACCATTGTCTGGTCCGAACTCTGAATCTCCCAACGGCCCAAAATGTCAAACCGGCGAATAATCCTGAGGACCATGGCATGTCACATTAGCTATAGTCCAACTATTAAGACCTTGGCCGGGAGCAGATTCCTCTACGGCTGGCAGTGAGTGATAGTGAAGATTCCAATAGTTGGGAGGGTTTTGACATACACCTCAGCCGTCGGATGCTTACTACAACATACAACCTTGTAGAGGATTTTTGTGCAAGTATTAAGATCTCGGCTTAGAGCAGATAATGTTGTTCATTGTTATTAGCAAAACTAACAAACTCTGGAGTGAAACATGTTCATTCAAAGTTGGGAGTTATCGATTTAGAAATCCCTTTCACATATGCATCACTTTATAGCTTAATTTTATGGTACATGTATTGAATTTAAGTTGAATGTGATAACATGAGAAATGTACACTTTCAAATCACTTTATGTCGATGAAAGAATAGGTCGATCGGAGTTAAAGTGTTCAACAAGTTCAATGTCTTAAGAAACACCCTCCTAGTTTATATTGTATATTCCAAAATACCCTTTGAGATATCATTTCTCAGATCGAAAGTTTAGGGAGCACTAAAATTTCATCTAAATTTCATCTAGGGGAATGCATTATGCGCATTTAAAACTGGGTAGCAGTTTTCCTAACAAGAGGTTTACATTGAGTTTCGTACATATGAGCATTTAACGCTTGTCCCACTTCCTGCCATTACAAGGGTGAAGCGGGATATACTTTGGAAGTAAAAGGGACAGGAAACATAGTGATGATAGAGATTCTTTCTTAAGAAATATCTTCTGTGGTTGAAAATTGTAAACCCTGTTCTGGACTTGGAACTTCTTGGGATGGGGTCATATCCAAATCGGAATTCCTGGAGGTGTAGAAGCACCAGCTCCTGTGGTACACAGTGGAGGAGCAGGAGACATATCTATTTACAGACTCTGAATTGCTTATGGTGTTACATCTGATAGTTATGAATAGGTGTTTTCAAGTTATTTTGATAAACAGAGGAAAGAGAAATAGTTATATATGGTTGTAAAGCCTTCTCTATAGATATACCACCCCATGGAATAGTGCTTTTGGGTGGTCTGTAGGTGGCTTGCTGGATAACTCGCCAATGGATCTTAGTCATTCAATTGGTTCCAAGCAAGGATGAGCGCAAGGATCCATGCAAAAAGATTGACTGGTTATGGCTGAATATAATAAGATGTCGGTTGTCTACCTGGAGTGAAAAGCATGTGAGAAAGCAGAAATATAAATTGTCGAAGACAAAAGGCCCTTGGCGATATAAAATTGAATTGAACAGTTTTAACATCTGAGATTTTCATTTCAGGATCAAAAAATGGTTCTTCCTAGTTGGAAGAACCTCAAAGCCCTACATTGTTCAGGGAAAAAGATACCATCTGGCATTTTAGCCATTGGAGAGATCTATCCTTAATCAGCAGCTAAAAAACACAGATAACCTTGAAAAAAGACACAAGATACAGATCACTTAGCGTCCCCTAGCAACATAGGCCACAGATGCTGCAGCAAAAATTGTTGTCGCAGAGGAAAGCAACGTCCAGAAGCCCTTCCTCTTCTGTGCCTCCATTACAGAGTTCTCAAGGGACTTGATTTGTTGGGACAAGTACTCCACCTTTGCTTCTCTATTTCTAAAGGCTCTCTTGATTACTTCTAACTCTGCTGCAAAGGGTCGAATCTCTCCATTGTTTTTCTCTGCATCAAAAATTGCTTCTCCCTTACCATCCTTCTTATCCTGTACAGGTCCACGCACTAGGTTTACAGTGTCCTTCAACATGGATAAGGTTTGCTCAGACAACTTGTTTGTGGATGTCATCTTAACCTGCAGATCCTCAAGACCTTGTTGGGCTTCTGATAGGGCCATCTGCAATGAAGCCTTCTCCTCATTTAGCAATTGAAGGCTTCTGCCCCCTTCTTTCTTCTCTTCAACTAGCCCATCACGTTCTGTACTTAGCTGAGCAAGTTCTTCTTTGGTCTCCTCCACTTTCTTCTCCAGTTCCAGAATTTTCAATCTCAGGATAGACAACTCCTTTTTCTCCTTATCAAGTAGCTTCAGAGCATCATCCTTCTCAAGAGCAACACGTTCAAGAGCATCTCTGTTTTGGATGGCTTCCGATTGGAGTTGGATATTGTTCTTTTCATGTTCTAGACATGATTCTTGCAGTGTAGATGCAGTGGCCCTTAGCTTGCTCATCTCTTCATGCAACTGGAAGATTTCAGCCTCCAGCTTGATCTTCACCTGCTCTATCTCAGCCTTCTCAATGGCTATTTCCTCCATCTTTCTCCCTTGCTCCTCTTGTTGCCTCAAGGACTCTTCGAGACTCTCTGTGACTGAAAATTTCTCCTTCAGTAACTCATCAAGGACGATTTCTCTCTCCTTTTTCTCTTCAACCAAAGCATTGAACTCTATCAACAATTGCTCTTGCTTCTCTCGAGCATCCGTGTTACTTTTTCCTAGCTCGGAAATCCTCAGCTGCAAAATTTCTTCTTGCTTTTGTAGATTGGAAATGGTGGCACTGAGCTGAGCCACTTCTTTTTGCAATTCTGTAATCTCCACTGCCTGCTGAGTTCTCTCATTCTGGATTTTCTTCTTGTCTGCAACAAGTTCTGTGATTTCTCTCGTCAGACCTTCTATCTGTTGTGATGACTGCGTCAAGCTTCTCTCTGCGGAGGCCTTGTCTCTTTCTAACGCTGCAAGACTTCTTTCCATCTTTTCTTTGTATTCGCGAAGTAGTTTGTGCTCTGTCTGCAGTTGGAGGAGTTCCTCATGAGTCTCTGATATATTCTTCTCCAGAGCAAGAAGAGTTGATGTCAGACGTTTTATCTCCTCCATGTGGTTGTCGAGCTCCTGCTGAATCAGATCTTTCTCACGAAGAACACGAGAATACACCTCTCTCTCACTGCTGAGATCGGCAGTTAGTGCATCCACCGATTTCTTCAAGGAGCCAATTTCACGAACCTGTTCGTTCCTTGCCGCCTCAATCTCTTCCCTCTCCCTAACAGCACTTTCCATCTCTCTCTTCAAATCTTGATACTTCCTCTCCATCTCTTGTCGAACTTCATCGCGTTCCATTTGTAAACGTCCAATCTCCTCACGAGCCTCAGCATTACTCTTCTCCAGCTCCACTACCGTTGACCTCAACCGATCCGCCTCCTTCTGTTTCAGAATTAGATCCTCTCGGACTTCATCCCTGTACCTACGAAAGTCTTCGCTGATCTGGTCAATCTCTGTCTGTTGCTCTACCACCTTCGTCTCCGTTTCCCTCCGTGCTTTCTCCTTCTCATTGATTTTCTCCTCCAGCTTAGCCTTAAAAATAGCAGTTTGAGATCTCATATCTTCATCTGCTCTCCTTATTTCGTTCCTCAAGCTCTCAGCTTGTTGATTGAGTTGAGAAGATACGAAAGCTAAGGTTAATCTCTGTTCAAGTTCGGCTACGATAGTTTCTTCTTCGAAGAACTTCTTCTCCGACTCCAATCTCTGTTTCTCGATCCAAGACCGAGAGATCTCCGATTCGAGTGCCTCTTTGGATTGAACAAGAGCATTGACTTGTTGTCTCCGCTCGACGGTTTCTTTGAGAAGAAGAGCATTGAGAGATTTCAAACTGGCGAGCTTTTCTGAGGGATCCTCCATGTTAGTCTCGTGGGGCTTCTCTATCTGGGTGACCTGCTCCTCCTGGTGGAGGTTCTGGGAAGATTTCTTCCTCGCCATTTGTGGTTATCGGATTGGAAATGAAAGATGATAATCTCGTGGGCGGTGGGAAGCGATTTCAGATGAGACTTGAGAGGTTAGGGTTTTTTCTTCTAGGGTTTATGGACGAAAAAAGAAGCCGTTGGAGATAGAGAGATAAAAAGGGTAAGTTAGTTATTGGTGGGGTCATTTTCAAATTCAAAATGGTAACACAACGTCCGAAGAGTCGAACCCGTAATAAGAGGCGAAAGGTTTTCCACGTGTCTCCTCAACTTACAATTCAGCTGGCCGTAGTGTGAGCGTGTGACGATAATAGGATCTGATTTTATTTAAGAGCGCTAACGTTGCCACGTGTTTAGATAATAGACATAGAAATAGTATAAAATAATCTACACCTTACGAGCTCATTGATCGCTTGCCGTTTCGTATGCTCTCATTGGGTACTCAAGTAGCCCGCCTAAGCCTGATTGTTCGGTTGATCTCATAAATAGGGCTCTATATCGGTTCATGTTTCACCCATGAATTTCAAATGGGCTAGGTTAGGGGTGTCAATCGGTCGGACCAAATAGGTTTTGATTGGGCTTAATTGGTCCTCGCTAAATTAAGGCGTTCACGTCTCTAATCTTTTAGGTAATCAAGCCTCGTAGACTTAAGTTTATTTGATTGGTCAATTATCAGTCTATAATTGTGTTCATGTTAATCGAGCCATAAACTTGCTAAATGGGCTAATTGGGCCATAACTTACTATAATCGGCTTAAATGGGTTTTAAATGGGCTTCTTGGATAATAAATGGTCGTTTAATTATGCCGGTTGGGCTACAACCATTCACCTATACCTAGGGGTATCAATTCTGAGCCCGTATTGATAGGCTCGATCGAGCCTGACACGTTTATAGTCCGACATGAATTGGCCTTATTAATAAACATGTCGGGCTCGACACATTTATTAAACGGACGTTCATGGTGCAGGTAGATAGCCTATCAGGCTCTTGACTGAATCGACATATTTATATGTCCGGCTTGAACTGACTCGTTATAGCCTGACCCAATCCAACCCCCTTTAATACTATATAAATTCCTATTTTGCCACTATTAGTAAAAAACTAAGAATGCATTTGGTAGTCATTCTATTTCAGAAACAACGTTTCATGTCAAAAACATAATTTTTAGTTTTTGTGTCAAAATGCTGTTTAAAAAAATAGTGTTTGGTGAACCTATTTTTAGGAACAATTACCCTAGTTGTTCATTTCTTTTTTTTATTTTATTTGGAATGAAACCAATATGACAGAACAAGATTTCGTTGTTCCATCATTTTGCGTTTCTATTGTTTTTTTTTTCCAAGAAAACCGTAAACACCAAGGCAGTGTTTGATAATGATTCTATTGTTTTTGTACCTAGAAACAGCAGAAACAACTATTTACTTTTTTGGAAATAAAAACTGATTTTTTGGTGTTTGATAAACCTATTTCTCGAAATGTTTTTTGCAAACATAATGCCATTAAAAAACCCAATAGTATCAAAGGATGCCCAAAAGGGAGAGAGGGTTCGATTGCCTATTTTTAGGTTTAAATAGTTGAGAGATTTATTTGACACAATAGTCTTTTTTTTTTTTTTTTTTCTCAAATTCGTTTCCAGATTCGATGAAACAAGTAGGACTTGTTTCGTCAAAGTCGTTTTTAGAATTGGAAATGGGTATAAATTTTGATTTATGTTTCCATAAATGGGTGAAACGGAAAAATTTATCAAACGCTTGTTAGACTGTTTCTCCATTTCTGGGAACAAGAAAACACATAAATGACATAAATGAAAAGTTGTCAAACGGTGCCCAAGTTTGCACCACACTTTATTCTGTTTTTTTGTTCCCATAGAATGGAAAAGCATTAGAAATATTTTTCTGGATGACTACCAAACGCAACCTAGTTAAGCTTTCTTACACTTCGCTTTTCTATAGGATTTGGTTTGATTACTGTTTGTTTTGTAAGTTGTAATAGTCATAATCTCTCTCTCTCTCTCTTTTTCTTCTTCTTCTTTTAAGAACAACCATGATATCATTTATCTTATTTATTAAAGTTTTGAATCATATATTTCTAGGTCTTCAACCTGCTTAAGAAAACAATTTTAGGATAGGCACATTTAAAGCCCGTTTAGACTTAAATATGTCTGTAGCCCAATTAAGACCCGTTTAAGATAGCTTAATTAAAGTCCGACACTGATCAACCCGTTATAAACCATACCATCCTCCCAAAACTAGGCATGTTTACTTAAACGAACATTCACGATGCAAGATTTCTAAATGGTCAAGCCCAGCCTGACCGGTTGACATCCTTACCTTTACCTACCCTTTTCATAATCGGACTAAGCCTGGAATCAAACCATTTATTAACCGATTGGTCTAATGTCGAGCCTACTAGTGTGGACTGGAATTTGCTACCCTTGGGCTGGGTGGCTTCTGCCTAGACAAGAGCCCTAATTTGTTATACTCATACCTGTTGGAGCGCGTTTGAGCCCGTTAATTTGCCACTACACATTCCGATAGTAGTTCCAACTTCTAAGTTCTAATTTGTAATTTGTAATTTCTAAGACCCCTTTTTCTTTTTAAATTATAATTTGTACTTATTTATTTTCTAATTTATTACTGTTGTTATTATTAGAACATCCCTCTTAGGAAAGCCTTTCTCCATGGTGGCATAGTCTTGAAATTTCCCACATGGCTGATCAGGTGGGGTAGAGATTTTGTTTCGTAATAGGGCCCAATGTTTCCTACTCACATGCTAACTGTAATCTTTAATAAACTTGGGCACATTGCAAAATAAAGGTATAAAAATTGGTTTGAACAGAACAACTATTTACAAAATGATTGGAAACAAAATTTATTAGTGAATGATAAAAGAAAGAATACGTTTCATGGAGTTATGTGATTGAATTTGGCTTTAAAATTTGATAAGTAGTTAATCTAAATCACACCCTATCTGGCTTGGTTAGGTTTGGAGTCTTTTATCTACATGGATTTGCTACACATACATTCACCCGAAAATGCATACGTCAGGATCCAACAGTTGTCCCTTTTACTTATATATATACCCATCTTCACCTTTTATATGGCAGGAAATGAGAAATGTGCTAGATCTTCACATGCATATCCATGTGAAGGTGAGTGCAAATGATCTAATTTCCCTTAATCAGTTGATAGTTTAGTTAAACGGTTCGGTTAGATAGTCTATCAAAGTCTTATAGTGGAGAAGGTAGAGATACCATAGTAGAAAATCTTCCAAAGTGATTGAAGTTTTCAAGTGAGATAGAATTTCCCAAAAGAGTATTAGAAGTAGATTTCTTCAAGTGGTTGGAATCTTCTAAGAAAGTGTAAGAAGGTAGAATCTTTCAAGAGATGGAGTCCCTAAGAGAATAGTCTTCCAACTAGGGGTGTCAACCGATCGGGCCGGTTCGGTTTCGATCGGGCTTAATCAGGCTTGAAGACTTTCAAAGGCTACACCGTGTCCGCCCATTTAACTAATCGGGCTTAGTTATTGAGGGCATGGTATACTTTATATTCGGTCGGTCGGTCTCGGGCTATAATCGGGCCACCTTAATCGGGCTTTAGTCGGGCCTTAACCGGGTTACGGACATGTTTAATGTTAAACGGGCCCTCTTTAAAATGTGCTATTATATTCCAGCCCACTCATGCAAGCCCAAAAAAATGACAATAAATCATTAAATGATACCAAATATAACCATTATTTAAAATGTGAACATGTCTTTACTTTTTAGTTTTCATTCTTTAATTTGGGGGGTAAAATAGGTATTTTACAATCATTAAAGGGTCGGGTCAAGTCGGTGCACAATAGGCCGGTCTCGGTCGGGCGTTATTCAGTCGGTCTCTATCGGGCGCTCGACTGTCCAAGTAGCAAAACCGAGACCGACCATTTATAAACAGGCCGGGCTCAAGCCCGACACGTTTAATAAATGGTCCGGGCCGGGCCGGTCTATAAACGATCGATCCTGATCGATTTAATCGGGTCGGGCCACTAATTGACAACCCTACTTCCAACGGTGAAAGAGAAGTCCTATAAAATGAGGAAGACGCCTATCCAATCAGTAGTAAAAATTCCAGATGTGAAGATCCAAGGGATAGAACATGGGTACAACATGTGCATAATAATGAGAAACCAATGCAAAGACGATGAGAAGAACAAGGAACAAAAGAAGACAAAGAAAAAGAAATAAGAAAAGAATGGGTCGTGCAGTCAGCAGTGAAGGTGGACAGAGTTCATTAAAGGTTACACTTGCTTGGAAGTGGTGGGGTCCCAAAGCCTGCTCAGAACCTGGGACTAGAAACAAATAATGGCCCTTCCCATAAGGCATAAGCTCACTATTGCTTCGAAACCCAGTGGATAACAGTAAATGTATTCCAGTTGCCATCCAAGTGAACACTGCAAAAAAATGCAAGCAAATACTTCAATTCAGAACAGTGGCAACCTCATCACAGTATGATCGTAGCGTAGGTAAGAAAAAATATTTACATTTCGGTAGAGGGATATGTATTTCGTGGTATACGGTAAGTTAGCGAATAATATCAATGAGGGTACATGATGGCGTATCATACAGAAAGATATAAGACTCATTTAAAACAAAAAAGAGGTGAGAGATAAACATAGTAGATGCGAGCTTACGTTATATCGACGGTGTACCTAACATTTTTCCTTACATTTAATATCATTTTTACCAAGATGTAAATGTAGATCACGTTTGGAAATACCTTTAGGTCATGGCTACTCTTACTTATTGTATATGGTAAATATTTAGTGTAAAATTTGTAACATTTCAATGTTACCATACCCATTACAAAATAAATAAATAAATAAAGTTTTATGGATCATACAAGTTTTCATATGTTACTTATATTGGAGGCAAAATGATGCTTCCACTTCCAATAGCTATCGATCCTATATCCTACGATACAATATAGCATTACCTTAACAAATATTAAAAGTAGGTTTTGTTATTTAGAGGACATTTTGGCATCATCATCATCATCATTAGATTTTCCTTTAAGGATTGTTACGATGAGGTTGTCTATATGGCCCGAAATATGTGCCAAATAATAAGTTGACACAAAAAAATATGTATGTATTTATGTCATTATTTATTCACTAATTAAGTTTTAGCTTGAAAGCATTTTCTCAAACAAAAATATTACAATTTAGAATTTGGTTGAGAGTTCATCATTGACAACTTTTGACTTAGTGCATGAAATATAGATGTAAATGTTTGATGAGCGTTTTGAGATGAATAAAAGGGACATTATGATGATGGGAAGAGTCATAATGTACATAAATATTTTACCCCTACTTCACGTAGAGGCTCTTTTTTTTACTCAAACCCATGACCACTAAATCACAATGGAATAATCTTGTTGTTGCATCAAGGTCTGTCCACAAAAATTTGGCTTTAAGCTAACCCAAAGGTATATTGATCATCCAACGAATGGTCACCAAATCATCCTTCATGTGCAAAACTATTAGGGCTATTATCTCTTGCCATATTTAAGAGGCCTTTGTATAAGTCTTGCTCGTTAATTGGAGCAATGGATTTAGTTGATGATATAATTAGCAATGCCAATTGAAATTAGGATTTTTTAGGTTTATTGTTAGGAAAAAGAAGGGGGATTCTATGACTTTGTTAGTTTCGCAAGAAATGAATAAAAAGAAAAGAAAATTAAGAATATTCTGTTCTTCTAATTATTTATTTCTTGATTAAAAATAAATAAACAAAAGAATATTCTTCTTTCAATTTTGGAAAAAATCTTATGAATGATGAAACTTTATTTCATCTTAAAAGTATTTTCACACAATTGTAAGATTTTGCATGAAATATTTTATTTTTTAATTTTTCTTATATTCTTACCTTTCTTTTCTTTTTTATTCATTTCTTACTAAACAAATGTAGCCTAATGACTTGGGC